>NW_021179261.1:0-1130 GCF_002162155.2 Triticum dicoccoides | reverse complement strand
TAGCACACAGCAGTTTGAAACGCGTTGTCTTAATGCAGTAAAAGAGAGCAGGAGCGAGAACATGGGATTGTATCGATATGATCAAATGGTTGGTTGCTTGCCTGATGGTTCGATGCACTGATACGGTTCTTCGTTAGGGTAATCAGGGTACTCTTCGGGGACAGAACCTGCCGCAGAGAGCACCGATACACAAACATCACCAAACAATGTGCAACAATATGATGCATGCATGAAACATGGCAATATGAGTGTATTGGGCTAATGCAACTAAAACCAGAAGGGTTTGAACAAATTTGAATCAAGGATTCAAATTTCAAATTCAAATATGGCCTTTTAAAGTGCTTTTCCTTGTTCTGCTTAAAACATCAATTTAACTTGTTTGATCATGCATGAAAATAGTACAGATGGATAGATTGGATTTTTCTGATCATTTTTCATATATAATTTGTCCAATTTGTAGTTACAGAATAAAAGTTATGAATTTTTGAAGTTTAAATAATATTCTGGAATTTCCTGATTTAAATTAAATCCAGAAAATCAATTACTGCGTCAGCCTGACGTCAGTGTGACGTCAGCAGGTCAACGGAACTGGTCCAGGTCAAACCTGACAGTGGGTCCCGCATGTCAGGGTGATTATTTTAATTAAAACTTAATTAAAACTAATCCTGTTTAATTACCAGGGCTGGGCCCCACCTGTCATTGACTCAGGGGAGTCAACCAGGGCCCACCCGTGGTCAAACCCGGTCGGCTACACCGGCGTTTAGCCGCCGGCGAGCCCGACGCGGCGGCGGAAGTGGTTTTGGCCATTTCGGCCACCAAATGGGCCGCGGAGACCACCGGAGTGGAGCTGAGGACAAACCGCAGCTCTTGGCGGAGTCCGTTGGGGTCGGGGTGGCCGGAGTTGGCGCCGGCGACGACCTTGGCGGCCACCGGGGTTCGGTCGGAGGTGAACTTGGCGCTAGAGGGTTCGGTGAGGCTCGTGGAGTAGCTAGCTAGGTGCTGCGGAACTTGGTGAGTAAGATGGACACCATCTTGTGGCCGGAGGATGACCGGGAGCACGTCGGCGACGAGCTCCACGGCGGTGGGTGCGGTTGAGCTCCGGGAGGTTGCTACACGGCTCGGGAGCAAGA
>NW_021179260.1:0-1438 GCF_002162155.2 Triticum dicoccoides | reverse complement strand
GAAGATATGATGACACCCATGTAAACATGGCAAAGTTATATGACAGATTCATACATGGCAGGAACAACAATAAGTAGGCATGTTGGTGAGCTTCAACCACTCACCACAGAGCAATACATGGCATGACAAGGCAACCAACAGTAAGAATACATGTTTATGAAGCTAAGCATGGCAAGAGCAAGTTCATAGGGTGCATGGATCACTAGCAACAATCATGGCAACATTGTACTTAATGTTAACAGGCTGACAACAACATTATTTAGCAACTTTGGAGCAAGATTACAACATGTTACAGCAGGCTATAAATGCAACCAGGGGCATGAATGGATATAGCATGACATGTATAACAAAACATCCTTAGTGGACATCTCCAGATTATGCATGAAATGACTTGTAGCAGGAGGTTTACATGGCAACAAAATATAACAGAATCAGCCTAGCAAAACAGCAACAGCAAGTACTCTACTTAACAAGCTTGATGCACTCACTACACAACTCGCAAAAATACATGGATGGCACCCCTGTAAAGATGGCATGACATAGATCAAAACACATGTAGACATCAACCTCATAGGATGCACACATCAAACATGGCAAAAATGACAAATGAGCAAGTTCTATTAACAGACAGCAGATAACATTATATTGCACGCTTCCAACGATGATTCAGGCATCAAGATGGACTCAAATGAACATGATGCAACATAATGAAATGAAGTACTCGTTGAGGCAAACAATTTTACATATTACACGCACGAAACGGAGCAGTATGCAACAAGATATGGCAGGTCAAAGCATGCATCAGAATATGCAAATTTCGGGGACTTGGCAGATTTTCAGGAGAAAAATAGACGGGCGTTATATAGTAAAATGTGCACGGGCGGGTTTTGAGGGTGGCTCACCATGGGCCAAGGCCCAGGTTGGAAGGGGAGGCCAGGCGGGCTAAGGGAGATGGGCCGGGGAGGCCGAGGCCCACGCGGGACTGGGCAGCCGCGAGCGGAGGCCGGCTGGATCGGGCTCCTCCCGATCCGCGGCGGCGGCGCGTTCTCCGGCGGCGGGGAGGTGCTCCGGCGAGGGGCGGAGGTCGGGGATGGCCGGAATGGGGAGATCCGGCGGCGGGGATCCCAGATCCGGCGAAGATCGAGGGCGAGGAGGTCGGCGACGACGACGGCTAACTCCGGCGATGGGCCTGGTGACCCTGTCCGAGAGAGAGAGACGGGGTCAGGGAGAGAGAGAAGGAAGAACGAGGGAGGAGGAGGAGGGGCGGCGCTCATCTGGTCGCTGGCGGCGGGGATGCAACGCGGCGAGGGAGCACGACGCCGGCGAGGTGGAGGCACGCCAGCGGCGGGGACGAGTCGGGCGCGGGCGGCTGACGGCGGCGAACCACGGCGGAGTGCGCGGGCTGCGCGGGCCGGGCGGCGGCGGCGGCCGGGCCCCG
>NW_021179259.1:0-1425 GCF_002162155.2 Triticum dicoccoides | reverse complement strand
ACACATCAGTGGCTTCAATCAACTCCTACACATGCTAGTGGGTTTCAACTATTTACTGTGGCAATGACAGGTCATGCAGAGGAATGGGTTCAACTACCGCAGCACAAAGTAGCATATGAATCGTTGTTGTCCTAATGCAATAACTGAGAGCAGGAGCGAGAGGGTAGGGTTTTATCGAAATGAACAAGGGGGTTTGCTTGCCTGGTAAATCAACAAGGGAGGCACTGCTTCACAGACAGGTACTCTGGAACGTCTCCGGAGCAGGACCTATCGAGAAGGAACGGTGCCGGCAATCAAAACACAATCATATGCAACAATATGATGCATGAACATGGCATGTAGATGTGATGCTGTTTGAGCTAATGTATCTAGTAAACATTTGGTTTGAAGTCCTTTTGAACCAAAGGTTCAAATGCATTTCTAAATTAAGTCTCTTATATATGCCCTAATGTGTTTTCCCATATTCAGCATGTATAAGTTGTTTTTTCATGCATGAAACTAGAACAGATGGAAAGATTGCATTTTTCTGATAATTTTTCATATATAAATTATTTAAATCTGAGCTACGGTTGAATTGTTATGAATTTTTGAAGTTTAAATCATTTTCTGGATTTTCTGAATTATTTTAATTCCAGAAATTATATATTGTGTCAGCATGACGTCATCACTACATCAGCGGTCAACGCGGCTGTACAGGTCAAATCTGACGTGTGGGACCCACACGTCAGTGACAGGGGGTTAACAGGGGTTAATTAATTTAATTAAAAGGTTAGGAGGGGGGTCGGGCCCACTGGTCAGCGACCCTGGGGGGTCAAACCCGGTCAACTCGCCGGCGTTTAGCCGCCGGCGAGGCCCGAGACGGCGGAACGCCGCGGGAATCACCCACAGGGCTCCGTTCGGGGCGTGTTTAGGCTCTTCGAAGAGCTGGCGACGCGGCGCGTCGAGTAGTGCCCTCGGCCGGAGCTGGGGTGGCCGAGAACGACGTCGGCGACCACGTTTGCGGCCGCCGGAGTTCGGGCGCCGATGAAAATGGCGCCACCGTGCACGGGAGGATCAACGGGTAGCAACTACGCGTTCTGCAGGCTCCCACAAAGCCAACGGGCATATGCACGGGGCCGATTGGCCACCGGAGCCTCGTCGGCGACGAGTTCGTGCGGCGGTGTGCTTCGGGCGTCATGGGAAGTGGTGCTACAACGAGCGCTAGGCCGTGGGGTTAGGGGGAAACGACGGAGGAGCTCACTGGGAGGTCGAAGCGCAGCTCAGTGGGCCTGGGGACGACCTAGACGGCGCGAATCGAAGACGAGGTCACCGGCGGCCGAAGGTTGAAGAAGAGCTCGAAGTCGACGCTGCAGGGCTTCCGGCGGGGCGTGGTTCGGTGAGGGGGTCGAGGACGACGTCGCGGAGCTCGTGGGCACAACCGAGGGG
>NW_021179258.1:0-2584 GCF_002162155.2 Triticum dicoccoides | reverse complement strand
GGTGGTGCATCCGTTGGGACTTGGGACTAGTCGCTTGGTTGACGGGGGATTGGCAGCATCAGCACTCTCCAGGTGCGACGTGTGACAGGTGTGTTTTTAATTCAAATGTTGAGACTGCCAGTGCTAGTAGTACACCTATATAACCATTTTTTGTTTCTCCATTTAGAGTGCAAATCTGTATTTTGTGGAGAGGTTGATGTATGAAAGCACTAGCTAGATGCTTTGGTGTTTCTCGTGCTGAGCGTGTTGTTGCAATTATTTTTCTTGAATAATGAAAATAAGATGCACAAGGCTCTGAAGAAGCTTCAGAAGATGAGCTTGGAGAAGTTTCCATATAGCTGGATTTCGATATGAAATTGGATTTCTAGAGCATTATCACATAAAAATTACTAGAATTTTCTCCAAGACTCATCTTGGTTTTACAGTACTAACGTGTTTAGGTTTTACAGCCCTAGTGTTTAGAGTGGAAACATTACACATTTAGTAATAGAGAAAAGTATATATACTTTTCATCCCTCAACTTTCGGCAAAGTCTAGATTTGGTTCCTCGACTATGAAATGAACAACTTGCACCCAATTCTTGAAACCGGACAAGCTAAGTCCCTCTCCCAATTGCAAGCGGTTTCTAAATGACATGGCGTGGTTTCAACCAGGTGTGCGTCCACGTGGCAATCCGCAATGGGTCTCTCGTTCTAACTCAGCTCGGCATTTCGTCACATGAGGAGAACGTGGGCGTGGAAGCCTCTGACGTACTTGTCATCAAAATGAATAACAAGTATTTTTAAGAAGGAAATACATGTTATAACCCATGGCATACTACATACATATGTATCAGCATCAGGACTTTCACGCCCACGTGTCACTTGCGTCAGTACTGTGTTATAACCCATGGCATACTACATAGGAAACCCATGTTGCAATTTGGAGCTAGTACTCTAGTTTTTTTTTAGAAAAGGAGGATGTACCCCCAGCCTCTGCATCTAGGCGATGCATGCAGTCATTTTATTAATTATGAACAAAGAACTTACAGAGTAATACATCAGTATGTCAGAAACCACCATCTTGGCAACACCTGTTGCTACTCCTATTCCCTAGATGAAGGGGTGCCAAATGTCCGAGCCTAATACCAAACAGACATCGCACCAAAGACTAACATCTAAAGTCGGATTCCCCAGCCTAGGAACATATCCGGACTGGGTCACACACCGGTCCAGCATACTCACAATGGGCTCCACATGCGCACAATGTAAGGCCCGTCACCACCTTCTTCCATGGATCCATCTTCAGAGCATAAATTGACACATCAACCATGCCATGCCTCTCTGCCATTGACGCCACCATGACGCCAAACAACGTCATCCCCCTACTCGAGTCCATCGTCGCACATCGGACACCGAAATTTCTGCGTGCCACGCCGTCGAGATCCGTCGCCATCAATGTGTAAGATGAAGCATCACTCCACGAAAAATGCCGTCCACTGGTCCGTCGAACTCGTGCACACCTCCAAGAATGATACCCCCGAGGGGTAAACGACACAAGAGCGTCGCCATCTTTCGATCTATTGATCTAGGGTTTCCCCCGGGGTAGCAGATAGTGGTCTAGAACTTCTCCATGACGAGGCCTTCAACAAGGGAATGACACCATAGAGCGAGCCATAGCCGGCCTTGTCATCTAGCCGAGAGCAGGTTTTCACCCAGATCTATTTGAAGAACTCCATCCAGCTTCTTGTGCACGGATAGCCAGCTTCTCTATCAAGGACCTGACCACAAGGATCCAGCCGCCTGACCGGTCGCAGCACCACCACGGTGCCAAAGCAGCCGGCTTTGTCTGGCCCACCACGCCAACCTTGCGCCACGTACCAGATCCGCCGGCCCGCCAAAGCTCATATGGGCCTGGCAAGATCCAAGACCCCGGCCGCGGCACCACCACGGTGCAAAAGCAGCCGCATTTGTCCAGCCCACCACGCCATCCTGCCGCCGCGTACTAGATCTGTCGGCCCGCCAAAGCTCATCTGGGCCCGGCGAGATCCAAGACTCCGGTCGCCGCCACAGGGTGCCTCTACCGCGGGAAGGCCGAGTTGCCGTTGTCGCCATCGCCACGTCCGTCACTGGGCTACCGCGACACCATGCCGCCGAATCACTGTAGACCATGTCGCCGCCGCCAGAAGAAGACGCCACCGCGCGCGAGGGAGAAGACCCCGCGGCCTTCACAACCCACAGCCCGGGCTTCGCTGGCATGAACTCGGGAGGCGGCGGGAGGGAAAGATCGGAGAGAGGTGGATGAGGGCCGGCGGTGTGATCTCCCCCCGTGTCGCCTAGGGTTGGCGACGCTGACCTGAATAAATTAAAATTATGAAAGTCCATTGTGTTGTGCCCCATGGTAATACTCCCTACTTCTCAAGAAAAAGCCAGAGACACTCACGGCCAAGTTTCTGTTTCTCGTCAGTTCATAGCTTGAAGAGATGTAATGTAACAATACCTTGTTCGTAAATGGTTGTAGATTTGCTCCTTTGTTTGAAATTCAGGGACTATTACCAAATAGTAGTACTCTTGTCAGCGACAAGGTACTGGACCAGCACGAAGCA
>NW_021179257.1:0-8195 GCF_002162155.2 Triticum dicoccoides | reverse complement strand
AAAAAACAAAAACCCCAGCCACAGAAGTGCTGACGCGTGGATGCCTATTGGTCCCGGTTGGTGCCACCAACCGGGACCAAAGGGTCTCCTGACTGGGCTCTGCGCACTGCCCACATGGAGGGCCTTTAGTCCCGGTTCTGGATTGAACCGGGACTAAAGGGGGGGAGGTATTAGTACCGACACCGGAACCGGGACTAAAGGCCCTTACGAACCGGGACTATAGGCCCTTTTTCTACCAGTGTCGGGTGGCTCCCCAACCCTAGCCACCATCTGGGCCTAGCCCATCTCCCTCCCTTCCTCCCGCCGCCGCCGGAGGACGCCGCCGGCTTGCACCCGAAGGCCGAGGTGGTGGCGGGGGCTCTTCCTCCCTCCCGCGTCCCAGGGGTGGCGGGGCTCCAACATGCGTGGAGGTGCGGCCGATCTAGAAGCGACGGCGATGGCTTCGACGATGGCGGTGGTCGGCCCTGCCTCGGGCCACGGGCAGCTGCTTCGGTGGCTGGCCTAAATCGGGTGGCGGCGCGATACGGTCTTCAACGGCATGTCATCTGGCTTTAGATCGGCGACGGCGTCGAGGGTCTGGTGGGCTGCTTGGCGGCACCCCTGGCAGATCTGTTCTGGCTGGTGTACCTAGTGGTGGTGGTCATCTTCTTCTCGGAGGTGGCCGGCCAGAGGCTTGGTGATTCGATCTCGCGATCCATCATCTAGTCCCGGCTGCGAGTTGGGGATACATGGTTGCCGGTGAAAACCGAGCCGACGGTAGGCGATGGCGGCATTCTACGTCATTACCTTGATGAAGGCATTGTCGTGTAACTACTGTCGACCCACTCGTACTGCTCCGGGGGAAACCCTAGGATCTGGTGTTTTAGATCGAACGATGGCGGTATTGCGGTGTCGTTTTTGTCTTGGGAGTATCGTTTGTGGAGCAGCGCTGGAAGTCAGAGGCAGGAGATGGAGCGGCTTCGTCTTGCACGGAGCTTCGGTGGAGATGTCAAGTCATGCCTGACTGACAGGTGCTACGCTTTGTCATGCCTGGTCGGCAGGTGCGATGTCTGTTTGGTATTAGGCCCAGGCTATCTGCGCCCCTTCATCAACTGGATAGGTGTAGCAACAGTTTGTTGCATAGACGGCGGCTTTAGTCTTACTGTTGTATGATTTTATAAGGTCTTGTGAGAATAATTAATAAAATGGCCGTATGCATCGCCCATATGCAGAGGCCGGGGGTCATCCTTCTTTTCTAAAAAAATAAGTTACAGGATGAAAGAGCGTCTAGCAGACTAGCACCATCGGCAATCAATTTCAACAAGTAAATCATTTCTTTAAGCTTTATTTCTCTTTTCCCACAAAGTTGGATTAGTGTTTTTCATCTTTTTTTAGATGCACATTGCTTAATCAAATTTATTTGCTTCTTAATATGTAGGTGCTACACAACTCCGTTCTGAGAAAGGAAAACACTGCCAAACATTATATTTCTTAATTAAGTATAAACCATGGACGAACATATCATGGTATTAAGGGAAGTTAACATTACATCTCTAGTATTTTGCATTACAAGCGTAGATCTTGGGAACTTGTTGGCCTGTTCTGTGTTGTTGACTTTCCAGTTTACCGTCGGATTCTCAAAAAAGATATACTATGCAGTAGCAACAAGGTTAACAGCATGGTTTCTACTACCTCTTTCCCATAATATAAGAACGTTTTTGATTCTAGTGTAGTGCCAAAAACATTTTTATATTATAGGATGGAGGGAGTAGTATCTTGCATTGAAAAACTAGACCTTGGAAACTTGTTCACCTATTCTCAGTTGTTCATTTTCCAGTTAACTGCTGGACTCTCAAAAAGGATATGTGGTGTAACAAGCATAGCATAAAACTGAAACCACTTGTTCCGTTACCAGAATTTTTGCATTTCCATATAGTCAAGTTTATAGCTGGTTTAATTTAATTTGTTTTTAGTAGAATATAACTCATACTCACAAATCATGCTAAATTATCATAAACTATCACATGAACAAGAATTAATAATTTTTACTGAGGAAATAACAAATTAAAACAAGCTGATTTGGAAATCTGAAACTTCAGGGCTGAGACACAGCTTGGGAAGACCGACACTCAGATTCAGGACTATTCAAAGTAGATACTCCCTCCGTCTCAAAATTCTTGTCTTAAATCCGTCTAGATATGGATGTATCTAATACTAAAACGTGACTTGATACATCTGAATTTAGACAAATCTAAGACAAAAATTTTAGGACGGAGAAGTACTATAATTAAATTCCCGTTCAGTCAATACAAAAAATGCGATTTTGCAATAGAGTAATTCAATCTAGTGTTAAGTTTGGAGAAAAATGTATCTTAATTTCACAACAAGATATGTCTGTTTTCTTGCTGTGCCTGGAGAAGAGTCTATTGTCCACTCACCAGCATTCTTGAGGGTTCCAACCAAGTTAAATAGATTCTTGTTTCCTGTTTGAGACTGTGCCCTAAAAAGCTATTCCGGAAGGTCATCAGTGAAGATTCTTCCTCATTGGTCGGTTTCTGGATCCCGCGAGCAATAATGTCACCCAAAGCCTTCAGAAAGGTCTTGCCATGTACTCCCTCCGTTCCAAATTACTTGTCTTAGATTTGTCTAGATATAAAGGTATCTAACACTAAAATGAGTCTAGATACATCCGTATCTAGACAAATCCAAGACAAGTAATTCGGAATGGAGGGTCTAGATACACCCGAGACAAGTAATTCGGAACGGAGGGAGTACATCTATAACAGGAGTTATGCTCGCAGATTTCACAACTAGTGCTGCATTGCATAGTATGGTGTTCCATCAGCATGCATTACAGATTCATGAACCCACTCCTTTGGGTATTTGCTAGCCGGAGTCTGGCTCTTTACCTATAAAAATGGATTCGAAGACCGAGGAAGCGTCCAAAGTCTCGATGCCAACTTTTTTTCTCCATTGCCCAGTATCGAGCCCAATGGAGTTATCCACGTAGAACACGGCGGCATACACTTTGACAAAGAACTTGTCTCTGTAACCTAGAGTGAGCTAGAATTCAAATTGCAAACTGTAAACGAAATAACTTACACCTGTATATAAGTTATGTTAAGTTGGTCCTAGAAAAAGTATATAAGTTAAGAATTTCTTTTGATCTCAGGTGGACACATGGGCAAGGAGATGTATGTACATGTCTGTGCCAAGAATGAGCAGAGGCTCTGTGTGACCTAGAATCGTTAGTTCTCTAGATAACATCACATTGTCGCGCCTTCTATGCTACAATCGTGCTTCTCCTCTGCAGGTTATTTTTCGTTGTACGTACTCGCTTTGTATGTGGTCTATGCTACAACGTGCGGAGTATCAACCGCTATTAAGGCGGTGTGTACGTGATTGAAGCAGGTGGCTATGGAGTTTTTTACCCAACATGGGTGGCAACATAATCTCCGCATCGATCCACCAACCGTTTCAACATAGGCATAGTGTCGGTCTATAGGACTCTACTGTTGCCGAATTGTCTTTTTGTTTTTTTTCTTCTTGTCAGATTTTTTATATTTGGCTGTGTGCATCCTAGTTATGCAGAGGTCGAGTGATACTCTAAATGCTTTGTATCGCTTGATGCTACATTTTGAGATAATAAAAGCGCACTTTATCGGAAAAAAATGATAAAAGCATCACCGACTATAGCCATTGTACATAAAAAAGGAAAGGAGTGGTAAGTCGTACTTTTGAATTTTATGAGGGGCGCTGGACAGCCCCGGCCGCCCCATATTTAGGCTGGATATGAGGGGCGCCGGACAGCCCGGGTGTCTGAGGACTGTTTGAGGCACCCGGGTGGGTCAGTTTTTTAACCAGTCAGTCCGTTCGGGCATTTGAGAAAGGTTTGAGGACCCCGTCTATAGATGCTCTTAGAAACTACTCCCTCTGTCCCGGAATAAGTGTCTTCTGAATTTTTGAAATGTGCAAAAAAATTCAAAAACTATTTCTTCTGAATTTTTAGATTTTTTTTGAAAAACTCAAACAAAAATCTGGAATTTCAAACAATTTCGAGAAAAGACAACAAAAACTTGAAACCAGAAAAGTTTGTCGAATTTCCACAAACATTTTTTGTTTCTTTTTTTGAAAAAGGTAGCATTTTTGGAATTTGTGAACAAATTTTGATGACAGAAATATTGTTCGAAATTGTGCACAAAAATTTGAACCAAAATCATTTATTGAGATTCTTGGACATTTTTTGAAATGCGATCAATTTTTGAATTTGCGATCAAATTTTGAAAATGTGAAAATTTTCTGAATTGGTGAACAAATTTTGAAAATCAGAACATTTTCTGGAATTCCAAACAGTAATTGAAATTAGCAAGGTGTGTTTCTCTGATTTTTCATCCGCTCATCCATATTATTAATTTTTATTTTTTGAAATTTGTTTACCATCCATGGTGGTACTAATGTTTGGGCAACATGTCCAAATTAATTTGATGGGCCCTGCATGCATGGTTCGTTCCGTCGGGATCACCCGCCACGAGGGAGCAACCATTAGTGAAAAAATCGCAAAACAAAAGCGTGCTCAACCTCACATCCTTCCTCTAGAAGAGGCACGCAACCACCACTGGAGCTGGTGAGTGTTCGTGATGGTGATGCAGCGCTAACACATCAGAACTACCTATTCGCCCCTTTTTCTTTTCCTTTTCATTTTTTGTTTCCTTTTCATTTTTCATTTATCTTTTGCTTTTCATGTTTTTTATTTTAAAAGTTTGAAACCATAAAAGTTTGTTGAATTTCCCCGAACATGATTTGAATTTGTGCAGATTTTTTTCAAACAATACTTGAAATTTCCAAACAAGTTTGAAAAAATGAACTTGAAAAAAAGAAAAAGGGAATACAAATAATTACAAAGAAAAGAAATGAAGAAATAATAAAATAAAATAATAATAAAAACTTCCAGAAGGTTCCCAAAACCTGTCAGGACCTTCCAAAATGTTCCCAAAACTGAATACTGTAGCGTGTTCGCTACCGGGGCGGCCCATTAGAACCAGCAAACAGTTCGTCACATAGGCTCCCGTCTAGTACGTTTTATTTATGGGTCGCTAGAAAAGAAAAGCCTCGGCCATAATTTCTTTTATGGGCCACTAAAAACAGTTGCTCTGGTGGGGGATTAATTGATAATAGTCCCATTCCGCTTTTTTACATTAAATTATGGGAACTAACAAGCCAAAGCACCAACTTATATATGTTTGAAAGTTGTGAGAATTAACAAGCCAAAGCACCAACAAAAGAGGATGAAGCATGGATCCTGTTTACAGTACGGAAATGAAGAAATTAACGGCTTGGCTGCACGCCTGCATGATATTTTGGAACATCACTTGGTACATTAAATCATCCGCATTCTGATCACCAAGAATAAAGAAGTACATATGCATGCTCAAAATGAGTTGGTGATGGCATCACAAAGTTCCCCAAATAAAGTTTAGTTTGTCATTTCTTAAGCTATGCATTGTTCTAAGATAGTAGTACACCTGTTGGTAAGCATCGGCGTAGAGGTCGCCACCGACCACACGTCCATCGACTCGAGGTCGCCACCGCCAACTCCCCAAATAAAGTTTAGTATGAAGGACAACGTGACATGCTGTACAACCAAACGTATAATCTTGACCAAGTTGCTTTCGCTGCCTTAGTTTCCTATCAAGGTTCTTGGTTGATTCCGGTTCTAGCTCTGAGCTTAAGTTGAAGCATCTTTCATCTTGCAGATGACTGCAATGAAGGCTGCCAATAAAGAGCTAAAAGGGATGATGAAGACTGTCAGGATTGAAGACATAGATTTACAAGGAGCAGATCAAGAAGATCAGGCCCGGCCCACACAGGAGGCCGTCAAGGCGCGCGCCGTGAGGATCCTCAAGCAGCACAAGATGTGTGTAATCCGTTCATCCATAACCTTATAGGTAAATGTTGCGTCCTTGTAGGAATTCTTGATTTGGAAAGCTAGCAAGTTCTTACCATGGATAAGACAGAAAGGGGAATGTTATTGGTTCTCCATGATTATCCTGTAGCATTTAATCATTCCTTTGGTGGCAGTAGCCTATATTATCCTGTAGCGTTTCTTTGGCACTTTGGTTGTAATCCCTGTACTGATTTTGTGTGTCGTTTATTTGTTTATTTATAGACAAGACAGTTCTCTGTTTGCTGTTCTCATTTTGTATGTTGGAAAAGGCAGAGCTTGATGCTTTGGAAGCTGGTATGGACTTTGAATTAAATTCAGTCCCTTCGTATCTTCAATCACACAAGGAGATTCTTGATTCTGAGCTTAACTTACCTGCTGCGCCAAGTGGTCATGCAGCAGTCTCGGCAAACAGGCAGTAGGTATGTCAATTGCAAGACTGACTAGTTTCTGTTGATACTGATTATGGCGCTGATATCCCTAGGAAGAAATCGATGGTTGTCATTTCCCTTGCAATTCGGTGTTTGAAGCTGTAAATGTTTTTTTTAATATTTTGCCACATCGATCTAATTGACTGGCTAGATACTTCAGATCATTATGAATGTATTACTTACCTCATTATGAACAATTTGAGCTTATAATAGCTTGAACTTCGTACTGTGGTAATTTTCCTTTGTACTCCTGCCCTACAACCCTCTGTCGGCCCTTTTACTTAGTACTGTGGTCATTTTCCTTTTTTATGCACCTAGCCCTAGAGAACAATAAAGCGCGACAGCCTGATATTGCGTCAGTTTTGGATTCCAATTATTTCGCCTTCAGGTTCATGGGAGCAATAGTAGATAAATATAGAAATATTTGAACACCATTTTAATTACCCTTGCAGACAACAGCCGAAAGGAAGTGTCACAAGTGAGTGTTACGTCTGAACAAATATAAGCATAGGCACCACATACATTTTTTTACAAACAACCCACAAAACTAATTATATTTATGCATTGTTAAAAATCGGCAAGCAGACAAACAGGAAAATACCAAGAACACATGACAACCATTTTTTACGTGGAAAACCCTTGCGGGAAAAACCACGGGCACACGGCGGTGCTTTCACTGTACCAGGAGTGTCTACAAGTACATAGACTTACAATGGGTCATCAACTCATCCCGTGTGGCATACAAGAGGTATATGGGCCTGTTTGGATCGTTTCCTGGAGATGTTTTGCCTGGCCTGAAGCATGCCTGAAACCTGCCTGGAAGTTATTTGGTTGGTGGCCTGAAGAATCACAGCATGCCTGGCCTGGTTGTCCCTGGGAGGGTGATTAGCCTGGTCTAGCGAAAAAAATAAAAATAAAAGAAAATATTTGGCCCAGGCAGGGTCGTTAGCCTGTGCCAGGCGTCACAGTTCTCGCGCCTGGCCGGCAGCCTGGATCCTAATCCCAAGTTACAGAAAACGAGATGGGACAAGACACTGCACAATACTTTTCATTAGTACTGCCAGGCGAGGTCACAATCCAAACACGTACACCAAAAACTAGCCTGGCCAGGCAGGAAACGACCAACATCTCAGGCCCAAGCCAGGCACTGGTTTTTCTCAGGCACGATGTTGAGGATACGAACCAAACTAGCCCTATATAGGTGGCATATGAGTGACTCGGGTCAAAAACGGAAACCTAAGTCGGCCTCCACTACAGTTGACCCTGGATTCTCACTAGAATTTGGATCATATATCAACATGCATCCCTTGCTGTAATGTAAGTGCATTGAAAGGCATGAGGCAGGAGCTAGAAGAGGGTCGCTGGATGAGTGTTTGGTATGCCTCCCGCATGGTTGGCCTTTCTTGTGGAGAAGATTCCAAACAAGAAATTGCCACCTTGATGACCAGAGCTAAGCTACTCTCATCTGTTGTTGTTGGCGTATTCGGCGTTGGTCTAGAATATCTTTCACCGGCATACCTTGTTCCCCGCTTGAGAAACTACCATCTAGTAATCTCTTGGATGCTTCCCCATCAGTAGCTCTAGCACAACCACCCCAAAGCTGTAGACATCACATTTCTCTGTCACAACAGATGTGTACGCCAGTTTTGCATGAAATCAGAACATCAGAATTAGGAACAAATTGTTAGAGGTGAATGCTCGTGATGTGAGAAGTAAGGTTATACTAGTACATACCAGGAGCTATGTATCCATAAGTTCCTGCTAGTGCACTCCAGTTTGACGAATCAGGCTTAAGAACCCTTGCTGTGCCAAAATCCGAGACAAAAGCCTTGAAGGATGTATCA
>NW_021179256.1:0-2564 GCF_002162155.2 Triticum dicoccoides | reverse complement strand
GGTAGGAAACAGGATCCCAAGTAGCCAAATGATTGAGAAAGAGCATTTATTGTCAATCTAACCCTGCCATTCAAACACCTCTTTGGTTAGAGTTAGTTTAGGGTTGGTACAGGATTATAATCTAACTCTAACCTCTAACCGAGTTAGAGTATCCAAACAGGGCCAACGTTGCTTTCCGCCGTCTGTCTTCCTTCAAAATTATGTTAGGATTCGTCTCGCTGCATAGGACGACTCCTAATTTAAGTAGACATGGGTCAGGTGACGTTCACGGGAAGGAAATGGCCAGGTGTGGGGTGTTTGACTGCAATAAAATCTCTCAGGGGTGTTCTGTTATACAACATGGGAACACTAAAAATTATTTCCAGTGGAACATGGCCTTGAATTTTGGTTTCCTCCAAAATCTCACATGAGTCAAATGGAAGTGAAGGTGAAGGAGTCCCTATCGCACCACAACAGTGGGAAACTGGGAATGATATCCCCGAAGAAGCAGACGTATATAAA
Organism: Triticum dicoccoides; assembly: GCF_002162155.2. Classification (NCBI taxonomy): domain Eukaryota; kingdom Viridiplantae; phylum Streptophyta; class Magnoliopsida; order Poales; family Poaceae; genus Triticum; species Triticum dicoccoides. The sequence continues at coordinate 2,063 of NW_021179256.1, read as the reverse complement.
TAGTTGTTGCCTGCTAGGCAGAGTACATCGTTCAACAGTTCTATGATCATGCATTTCATCTTGATTGGACTTCTAAAGGGAGATCAAAAGCATGAAGGTACCTTGTCACGGGAAAGGAAGCACCAACAATCACAAGTTAGCCACTGAAGTGGCAATAATAAATGTTCTGATTTACACCTTCAAACTTATTTTTTCGGGATTCCATAATAGAGAGTTATTGGATAGATTATTTGTTAAATTACCCATTGGGCAATGGAAGTGATATAGTCACACAACAGACATGGATAACAACCTTGTGACTACTGTTTTGTGGGCTGGGCCTGCTGGGACCTCCAATAGGGCGCCTTAAGCGCCAGTTGTCCATGTTGTGGCAAGTTGGGCATGCCTATTAAAATGAAGGTTCGCTCGATCCCTCCATCGATAGGCAATCTTGCTTGCTCTGTCGATTCTTTTCTGCCTCAGTCGGTCATTCAGTTGTTGACAGTAGACCATTCACTTTTGAAAATTTACAAAAAGAATCATAAATTTTAAAAAATTTCAACAATTTCGAAAAAAAGTTTGTCAAAACATGAAAAAGTTCACAAATTTTTGGCAGTTGTAAAGCAACTATATTAAATCTTGGTTAAATCCTTCCAAACTTCACATGATTCTTATCCTTCCTACCCTAAACCTTCGAGACATCTTGTTTCATCATTTAGCTATCCCCGTTCATCTCAGCTTCTAGTGCAAGATTTATGCAGCAAACTTCCATCTATGCCTGCCATCAGCTCAGATCCTCTTCTGCTGATTCGTCACATAAAGTTTGTCACTAGGAGCAAGGGCAATACGCTAGACATAGTTTGTCAGCCCCTCTTGTCCTCTCCTTGCTTGTAGATGCGGTGACCGCGTGTTTGTATGCCTGTGCACGCAGTCTAGATAGTTTGGACGTGTCTAGAGCATTGTTTAGCTCCATTCCTTTCACCTCTTGTTGTTATCTCGTGCCCGAGTATGTCTCGTAGCTTTCTCCTGTCGTCGCCATTGCTCTCGACCTGTCTCCCCCTCTGGCAGTTTCCTCGTCGGTGCTAGCCGCCGAGCGCCCATGGGTGCACATCGGCAGACCGGATATGTCGCACGTTGTAGCTTCTTCCTCCCCTCCCTTGGCTGCACCTCTGCTCCGGTGGATGCCTCTGCCCTCTCCCATCACCTCTACGCCCCCTCGTGAACCTTAACCTTGCCAGAGCTAGTCCGGACCATCTCAGCGGACTCCGGCCACGGGCACCACTCCCCGTCTACGTAAGCCGTCCCCAAGCCCCTCTGAGCTCTCCATCAGCCTCAACTCTTTTCTCTAGCCCTCCGCGACCACCCCACTGAGCCCAAGGATCTCCCCTCGATCCCCATGGCCACCGTGCCTGCCGTCGGCCTTGGCCTAAATTGGCTCAACGCTGAGCCACTCCCTCCTTTCTGTCACCTAAATTAGCTCAAGAGGAATACGGTGAGGACTGTGTGTGCTATGAGTTGTGACTCAGCAGCCTCAACCAGAAGAACAGTTGATGCAGCAACTGGAACTGGTCTACCAAATTGATGTGTCTTCACCGAGCCAAACTTGTTTCAAATTCCTCAGTCCTCTTTACTTTATTCCACCGCTGAAAAATCTGTGATCTATGCTCTGACGAATTTGAACTGAAGAATTTCATCACTTTGTCTTTATTTCCTTGGTTCATATTCTTCATGCTCGTATGATTGTATGATTGCATGTTCTTCACTCTTACGTATCTTGATTGCATGTACATTGATTCTGTAACGACTTAGTTTCCTTTACGTTATCTCTTCACTCTGGTCTTCATCAAATTCTTCAGAGTTTGACAAATTTCTAAAAATCTCCCATTCACCCCCGCCCCTGGGAGATAACCTACGCTTTTAGAAGCATCCACATTGATCTTAACTCTTCCTTTATTTGGTCTCTTACACATATGATCTTTCTTCCAGGCTGGTTGTTTCGCGGTTGATGCTCTTACAAAGTTTTTTGTTAATACCTTAATGGAGATAGCTATCCGGTATGGGGTTTGGATTGTTTCCCGCTTCAG
>NW_021179255.1:0-878 GCF_002162155.2 Triticum dicoccoides | reverse complement strand
AAACACAAATATTATATCAAAAAATTCAGAAAAATAAAACTAATTCAATTCAAAATTCTAAAAATACAAATAATATATCAAAAAATTAAGAAAAATAAAACTAATTCAATTCAAAATCTTAAAAATACAAATAATATATCAAAAAATTAAGAAAAATAAAACTAATTCAATTCAATATGTTAAAAATACAAATAATATATCAAAAAATTCAGAAAAATAGAACTAATTCAATTCAATATGTTAAAAACACAAATATTATATCAAAAAATTCAGAAAAATAAAACTAATTCAATTCAAAATTCTATAAATACAAATAATATATCAAAAAATTAAGAAAAATAAAACTAATTCAATTCAAAATAATATACCAGAGGCCGGCCGTCGGCTATGGTGGTATGATGATATGGTATCCTCCTCTGAATGTTCAAGTGGCTTGACTTGGCACATGTTCATGCATGTAGTTAAATCAAAACCAACATAGCCTCTATGATATTTATATTCTGGTGTTCATATCCTACTCATGCTAGTATCCAATGTTACTTATGCATAATGCATGTTCATGATCGTTGTTGCTCTCTAGCTGGCCGCTTCTCAACCTATTTGCTAGCCTTCGCCTGTACTAAGTGGGAACTCTACTTGTACATCCAAAAACCTGAAACCCAAGTTATTCCTGATGAGTCCACCATACGTACCTATATGTGGTATTACCCTACCGTCCTAAGTAAATTTGCATGTGCCACCTCTAAAAATTCAAATAAATATCCTTTTTGTGTGCCTGGATCATTCATGGAACGACAGGAGGTAGTCGGTATCTTCCATGCTAAGCGGGTTATTCTCAGGTCGAGTGTTTATTCACTCGCCATCGCACGAGAAAAGGG
>NW_021179254.1:0-1207 GCF_002162155.2 Triticum dicoccoides | reverse complement strand
CCGGGCAGTCAAAAAAAAAAAATTGGTCGAAAAAATTTCGTGCCCATCCTGTCAGTTTGAGCTAAGAAGAGTTTTGAGACACTCGCCATTATAGTGATTTTTCGCAAAAAAAAAAGCAGCGCAAAAAAAAAGCAGCGCAAAAAAAAAAGAAGAGCGAAAAAAAAATTCAGAGTGTGCTTTTCCCTTGTTTACGTGCCGCGCCGTGATTTTGTTGGTGTTCTAGGCTCGCGTCTCTAGCACAGTCTAGCCTAGGACCAGCACAGTACCGTCGTTGAGCGTTTATTCAACTTTGCATCTCTGAATTGATTATTGCTGACCCTTTTTGCTACCGTACTATAAGCCTTCCCAGCTCCACATACATCTACGTCGTGTGTTTGACTCTCCCTGGTAATCGCTCTATCCAAGCTTTGAGAGTTTTTGACTACAACGGTTGCCGATCACCGCCTGCTGCTGGGTAAGAACTGGTAAGAATTTGAGATTTGCTTGACGGATTTGTGATACACCACCACCACTTCTTAGTAGTCTGTAGGATCATATTCTTGTGTGTTTCTATTGCTGCTAACCATGCCAGGATCACAAGCCGACGAGATTGACTGGGAGAATTTATCGAACAAGGAGCTTCATTGATAGAGGCAAAGGTGTCCCGTCTTTCGATGAGATGGTGGATTTCGCTTTGGTGGAAGTCGACTTTGACGATCCGACTACGAACGTGCGAGGACGTCGCGCCTTAGCAATCGCTAAACCAACTCCGAGAGGTTATTGACCACGCCGGAGCACGATCAACCTGACCACGAGGGTCTGTTTCCTGCGAGCAAACGAAGAACAAGCAAGAAACTGAGATTGCAATCTGGATATTGCGAATATAAGATGAAAGCTTTATTGATCAAGGTGGGGTTCTGTGACGCCTTTGTCTGGTCGTTGAACACAAACGAAGTACGCGAAGTTGCAGCTATGGCGAACTTTTAATCTAAACAAAACCCCAGGAAAAGCTACTAGATGGGTCTACTTATATAGGAGCAAGGGGTGGCGGCCAAGGAGGTGGGAGGACGTCCCAAGGCAGCCTAAAACTAAATCTAGGTCGTACAAGGCCAATGGGCCCAAGTGGAGGTGATGTAACACCTTTGGACTTGTAGTTTGACTCGGATTCTGCTGCAGCATCAGATTGTTTCGTCCACAACTCAACGCTCCGGACGAATTTGAAGGTGAT
>NW_021179253.1:0-1342 GCF_002162155.2 Triticum dicoccoides | reverse complement strand
GGGGGGGGGGTAGCAATGCCACCGGAGCGTCGCACCGGTCCGTCATACATGTGGTGTGGTGTGGTGGCATGTCCGAAGAGGCGGGACGTGTCTCCGGTGCGTGGCCCCCCCTCACGGACGGCGATGACACGGTAGTAGACGTTCTACGGTAACGATGCGGTGTCAATATTACTAAATACTCGGAGCGCGATAAAATCATGAGTTTTTTTGCACGACGTGGGCACATGTGCTATAGGAATGATGGTATTTTTTCATATTTTTTGGTGATGGAGAAGTATCCGAAAAATTCCCTCTACGCGGATTGCCCTTCGCGCATCTACGGCTGTGGCCGGCGGCCTCCGGGGGCTAGCATGCCGCCAAATCTTGCGTAGGCGGCCTCTCACAATTCTGGAAGTGTTGTGGCGGTTGCAAATGCCAGGCACGCGTGTCTGGGGTGTGCCGCCCCTCACGGACGGCGCTGCCGCCGGCACGTGGAGGGGGGAAACGGACGTGTGGGGTCTACACGAAGGGGATCTTGCTGTGGGTCTGGCCCGGATGTTGCTCCAAAGTGTTCCTATGGGCTGACGTAACACAACCGGGTGGGGAGGTCCACTGGTCAACGCCCGTCCGTGCAAAGTCAAAGGGCTAGATCCCATGGTCAAACGCTACAGGGTTAGGCGGGACGGGGGCACTGGGGGGGTAGCAATGCCACCGGAGCATCGCACCGGGCCCTCATACATGCGGGGTGGTGTGGTGGCATGTCCGAAGAGGCGGGACGCATCTCTGGTGCGTGGCCCCCCCTCACGGACGGCGATGACACGGTAGTAGACATTCTGCGGTAACGATGCGGCATCAATATTACTAAATACTCGGAGCGCGATAAAATCATGAGTTTTTTTGCACGACATGGGCACATGTGCTATAGGAACGATGGTATTTTTTCATAATTTTTGGTGATGGAGAATTATCCGAAAAATTCCCTCTACGCGGATTGCCCTTCGCGCGTCTACGGCTGTGGCCGGCGGCCTCCGGGGGCTAGCATGCCGCCAAATATTGCGTAGGCGGCCTCTCACAAGTCTGGAAGTGTTGTGGCGGTTACAAACGCCCGGCACGCGTGTCCGGGGTGTGCCCCCCTCATGGACGACGCTGCCGCCGGCACTTGGAGGGGGGAAACGGACGCGTGGGTTCTACACGGAGGGGATCTTGCTGTGGGTTTGGACCGGATGTTGCTCCAAAGTGTTCCTATGGGCTAACCTAATCCAACCGGGTGGGGAGGTCCACTAGTCATAGCGCTTCCGTGCAAAGTCAAAGGTCTAGATCCCGTGGTCAAACGCTACAGGGTTAGGCAGGACGGGGGCACTTG
>NW_021179252.1:0-1341 GCF_002162155.2 Triticum dicoccoides | reverse complement strand
CAAGTGCCCCCGTCCTGCCTAACCCTGTAGCGTTTGACCACGGGATCTAGACCTTTGACTTTGCACGGAAGCGCTATGACTAGTGGACCTCCCCACCCGGTTGGATTAGGTTAGCCCATAGGAACACTTTGGAGCAACATCCGGTCCAAACCCACAGCAAGATCCCCTCCGTGTAGAACCCACGCGTCCGTTTCCCCCCTCCAAGTGCCGGCGGCAGCGTCGTCCATGAGGGGGGCACACCCCGGACACGCGTGCCGGGCGTTTGTAACCGCCACAACACTTCCAGACTTGTGAGAGGCCGCCTACGCAATATTTGGCGGCATGCTAGCCCCCGGAGGCCGCCGGCCACAGCCGTAGACGCGCGAAGGGCAATCCGCGTAGAGGGAATTTTTCGGATAATTCTCCATCACCAAAAATTATGAAAAAATACCATCGTTCCTATAGCACATGTGCCCATGTCGTGCAAAAAAACTCATGATTTTATCGCGCTCCGAGTATTTAGTAATATTGATGCCGCATCGTTACCGCAGAATGTCTACTACCGTGTCATCGCCGTCCGTGAGGGGGGGCCACGCACCAGAGATGCGTCCCGCCTCTTCGGACATGCCACCACACCACCCCGCATGTATGAGGGCCCGGTGCGATGCTCCGGTGGCATTGCTACCCCCCCAGTGCCCCCGTCCCGCCTAACCCTGTAGCGTTTGCCATGGGATCTAGCCCTTTGACTTTGCACGGACGGGCGTTGACCAGTGGACCTCCCCACCCGGTTGTGTTACGTCAGCCCATAGGAACACTTTGGAGCAACATCCGGGCCAGACCCACAGCAAGATCCTCTTCGTGTAGACCCCACACGTCCGTTTCCCCCCTCCATGTGCCGGCGGCAGCGCCGTCCGTGAGGGGCGGCACACCCCAGACACGCGTGCCTGGCATTTGCAACCGCCACAACACTTCCAGAATTGTGAGAGGCCGCCTACGCAAGATTTGGCGGCATGCTAGCCCCCGGAGGCCGCCGGCCACAGCCGTAGATGCGCGAAGGGCAATCCGCGTAGAGGGAATTTTTCGGATACTTCTCCATCACCAAAAAATATGAAAAAATACCGTCATTCCTATAGCACATGTGCCCACGTCGTGCAAAAAAACTCATGATTTTATCGCGCTCCGAGTATTTAGTAATATTGACACCGCATCGTTACCGTAGAACGTCTACTACCGTGTCATCGCCGTCCGTGAGGGGGGGCCACGCACCGGAGACACGTCCCGCCTCTTCGGACATGCCACCACACCACACCACATGTATGACGGACCGGTGCGACGCTCCGGTGGCATTGCTACCCCCCCCCC
>NW_021179251.1:0-1198 GCF_002162155.2 Triticum dicoccoides | reverse complement strand
AGTACATGCGTGAAGCCACTTCGTCCTGTTCTCAAAGGGCCGACCATGTCCAGCCCCCAAACTGCAAAAGGCCAGACGAGTGGGATGGTCTTCAAAGCTGACGCAGGTTTGTGCGACATATTCGAGTAGAACTGACATCCCTCGCACTTATCCACTATCTCCTTTGCCATCTCATTCGCCTTGGGCCAGTAAAATCCGGCTCGGTATGCTTTGGCCACGATGGTCCGGGAGGACGCATGATGACCACAGGTCCCCGAGTGAATATCATTGAGGATGAGTCGACCTTCTTCTGGTGTTATGCACTTCTGACCGACTCCAGTCGTGCTCTCTCTGTATAATTGTCCTTTGATGACGGTGAAGGCCTTAGATCGACGGACGATCCGTCGAGCCTCTTCCTCATCCTCCGGAAGCTCTTTCCTCAAGATATATGCGACATACGGAATTGTCCAGTCGGGAATGACTACCAAAACCTCCATGATCAAGTCGACCACCGCTGGGACTTCAACTTCAGTCGGATCTGTGGCACTCTTGGGCTGCGGAGTTTCTTCGGTGAAAGGATCTTCTTTGACTGACGGAGTGTGTATATGCTCCAAGAACACACCACTCGGAATGGCTTCTCTCTTGGAACCTATCTTTGCTAGATCATCAGCTGCTTGATTTTTCAGTCGGGGTATATGATGGAGCTCCAACCCCTCGAACTTTTTCTCCAGCTTCCTCACTGCACTGCAGTATCCCGTCATGGCTGGGCTTCTCACGTCCCACTCTTTCATCACCTGATTGACCACTAAATCCGAGTCGCCATAGACCATTAGGCGACGGACGCCGAGTGAAATGGCCATGCGCAACCCATATAGGAGGGCCTCATATTCTGCCTCATTGTTGGAGGAATCAAAGTGAATCTGGAGCACATATCTGAGCTTATCTCCTCTGGGGGAAACCAGGACAACCCCAGCACCGGAACCATTCAACATCTTAGAACCATCGAAAAACATGGTCCAATGCTCCGAGTGAACTTCAGTCGGCTGCTGCTGTTCGATCCACTCGGCGAGGAAATCTGCTATTGCCTGGGACTTAATGGCTTTCTTTGCCTCAAACTTGATATCAAGGGGAAGAAGTTCAATCGCCCATTTGGCCACTCGACCAGTTGCATCTCTGTTGTGCAAAATCTCTGATAGTGGAGCGTCGCTGACGACTGTGA
>NW_021179250.1:0-1428 GCF_002162155.2 Triticum dicoccoides | reverse complement strand
TGTTGAGCAGGGTACCAAGCAGACTCTCGCACACGTTCTTCGTGATATGCATGACATCAAGGCTGTGAGGCACACGGTGGATCTTCCAGTACGGCAAGTCCCAGAAAACAGACCTCGTTTTCCATACCTTCAGCAGCGGCTCTGGCGCCTTTCGCTTCTTTCCCGGCTCTGGCGCCTTTTGCTTCTTTCCCGGCAGTGGGCAGTCTTTCCAATTTTTCAACAGCTTGTCTATTTCCTCGCCGCTCCTCGTACACGGGCGTTTTCGGGGTTCGGTTTCACCATCGAACAGATCCTTGCGTTTCCTCCACGGGTCATCGTCGCGAAGCCACCTTCGATGTCCCATGAACACGGTTTTCGAAGACCCGGGATCTCTATCTAGCTGGCGATACGTTGTGTCATCCATGCACCTTACGCATCCAGAAAATCCATGGACTACCTGCCCCGCGAGATATCCGTAACCGAGATAGTCGTGCACCGTCGTGAGCAGTGCGACTCTCATAGGGAAATATTCTTTCTCTGCGGCGTCCCACGTATTGGCTGGCGTTTTCCATAGCGTGTCAAGCTCCTCTTTCAGCAGCCCCAGATACAGATTGATGTCGTTCCCTGGTTGTTTCAGCCCTTCAATTAGCATACTCATGTGAATGTACTTCCTCTTCATGCACAACCAGGGGGGAAGGTTGTACATCCACACAAACACAGGCCAGGTGCTATGTGTGCTTCTCTGGCTGCCAAACGGATTGACTCCATCGGTGCTCGCGCCCAGCACGATGTTCCTTGGATCGTTCCCAAATTCTGGGTATTCGAAGTTCAATGCTTGCCACTGGCTCGCATCCTTAGGGTGACTCAGCATCTTGTCTTTTTTATCTATCTCCAGATCATTTGCGTCATCTTCTCGCTTCTTCTCCTCCCTATCCGCGTGCCAACGCAGGAGCTTTGCTACCTTAGGATCCGCGAAATACCGCTGCAGACGAGGAGTGATCGGAAAGTACTACACCACTTTTCGAGGAGCTTTCTTCCTCTTCTTGTATCGAGTGACACCGCACACCGGACATATTGTAGACTCCGCGTGCTCGTCCCGATAAATGATGCAATTGTTCATGCACACATGGTATTTCACGTGCGGTAAATCCAGAGGACACACGATTTTCTTCGCCTCCTCCAAACTGGTCGGGCACTTGTTCCCCTTGGGAAGACGTTCGTGCCAGAATGACATGTTCTCGTCGAAGCATGCGTCGGTCATTTTGTGTTTTACCTTCATCTCCAGGGCCATGAGCGTTACTTTCAGGCGGGTATCCTCGGGCCTGCATCCTTCATACAATGGAGTAACCGCGTCTAACTCAAGTTGATCCATCTTGGCTTTCTCTCGGGCGGCAGCTCTTGCGTTATCCGTCTGCTTGAGAAGCAGCTCTTGAATATGAGGGTCCTGCA
>NW_021179249.1:0-2178 GCF_002162155.2 Triticum dicoccoides | reverse complement strand
GTGTGGACCCCACACGTCAGGTTTGACCCGGACCAGCCCCTGTTGACTTGCTGACGTCATGATGATATCAGGCTGACGCAGTAATGTTTTCTGGATTTATTTATTTTCAGGAAATTCCAGAAAATGCCTAAAACTTCTATAATTCATAGAAAATTAACCGTAACTCCAAATTAAATGTTTTATATATGAAAAATTATCAGAAAAATTCAAGGAATCCATCTGTACCATTTTCATGCATGTTTGAACAATGCTTGTCCTCTGTTTTGGACAAAACAAATAAAGGACATTTAAATAATCATATATGGAGTTGGAGTTTGAATCATGTATTCAAACCAAATTCATTTAAATCATAGCTAAGTGCATTAGCTCAAAACACCAGCATATTGCCATGTCATTATCATGCATCATATTGTTGCATTGCATTGATTGTGTTTCTTCTTGTTTGTCGGTGGTTGTTCCCTCTCGATAGACGTGGTTTCGACGATGAGATCGATGACACTGATGAAGAGCTATATTATCTTCGGAAGTGCCAGGCAAGCAAAACCCCCTTGTTCATTCCGATAAAATCCCACTCTCTCGCTCCTGCTCTCTATTACTGCATTAGGACAACAACGATTCAACTGTTACTTGCTGCGGTAGCTGAACCCCTTTATCCTTTGCATGACCTGTCATTCCACAGTAAATAGATGAAACCCACTAGCATGAGTAGGAGTTGTTTGAGCCTGTTGTGCCTACTCATTCATGTTTGTTTGTCATGCCTGCTATTGCTTAGAGTTGAGTCAGGTCTGATTCATCGGGGATGAATCAGAGGCGTGTGAACATGTCCTACTGTGTGTGAGCTAAGTGTGTGAACACGATTTGGTAAAGGTAGCGGTGAGAGGCCATGTAGGAGTACATGGTGGGTTGTCTCATTGCAGCCGTCCTCAGGAACTGAGTTCTGTGTTTGTGATCCATGAACAGCTACTACCACACATTGGGATCCTTAATTGACTCTCTCGACTTATTAATCAACATGATCTCTATCCAGGAGTTGCAACTAGTTTCTGGTGTTTGTAGGTAGTGTTAGTAGTCTACCAAGTGGCACCCGGTACAGGTGGGCTTGGGACAGACTAGGCACAGTGGCCCAGTGTACCAAGTAGCACCCGGATGGTGGGCTTGGGAACCCTGCTCACATCGTTTGGGGCCGTAAGCGACACCCCGGCCGGATCTCCTTGCGGATGGAACCCGAATAGGCGATAAACCTGGACTAGAGACTTGTTCGGTTAGTCAGGTCGTGGCCGACTCCCTCGCCCGGCTTCCGCTTGAAGGTTGCCGAGGTACATGACGTGTACAGGGCGATAAGTGGCGAAAGCGTGTGTGAAGAAGTACACCCCTGCAGGGTTATCATTATCTATTCGAATAGCCGGATTCCTCGGATATGGAAACTTGGACCCCTTGCATAGTTCATAGACAAGTGAAAGTGGATACTCTAAAATACGCAAAATAAGCGTGAGTGCTATGGATGGCGTTCTCGTAGGGAGACGGGAGCGAATCCATAGTGGTGTATTGGTTGGTGAATATGTGGACTCGTGTGCACCACCTCAAAAGAGTTACTTGCAGTCGTAGTTCAGGTTAGCCACCGAGTCAAAGCTGGCTTGCTGCAGTTAAACTCCACCACCCCCTTTGTTGATAATGATGCATATGTAAATAGATCTGATGTAAGTCTTGCTGGGTACATTTGTACTCACGTTTGCCTATTTTATGTTTTTGCAGAGAGACTTCAGTCTCACTAGTAGTTCCGCTTGGACTTCGACGTTTAGCTTGTTACCTCAGCTACGATCTTGTGCCCTCGGCAGGATCTAGTAGATAGTCAGGCTTCTCAGCCTTTTTCATTTGTAGATGTCTGTACTCAGACATGTTAAGTTTCCGCTTGTGTTTTGATTTGTATGCTCTGATTGTTGGGTCATGAGACCCATGTTTGTAATATCTCGCTCCTCGGAGCCTATTGAATAAACTACTTGAGTCGTAGAGTCATTTTGTGATGCCATGTTGTATTTGCACATATCGAGCATATTGTGTGTATGTTATTGAAATGCTTGGTATGTGTGGGATCTGACTATCTAGTTGTTTATCCTTAGTAGCCTCTCTTACTGGGAAATGTCTCCTAGTGTTTCCACTGAGCCATGGTAGCTTGCTACT
>NW_021179248.1:0-785 GCF_002162155.2 Triticum dicoccoides | reverse complement strand
ACAGAGTAGATACACTCCAGGACATTATATGCATGTTGTACCCATATCACAGGCCAAGTTAGAGCAAGGACCTTGTGGGGTGAAGAGGATTCATCATCTTTCTGCAAGTCTTCTGAAGAACTGACTTTACATGTTCCATCATATTGGGTATCATTGACATCAAGTTTATTGGCCTTTACATTGCTCCGTGAGGTTCTCGTGGATATATCAGTGTGTGCAATTATATCTGACATGCATGGAAGACAACTAGTAGTTAGATTTATGTAAATGAGTGCCTGCAGGAGACAACATAAATAGTAGGACTGGGGTTAACTAGCAGCAACAGGTCTCATAAACTAAAGGGAGAACACAGATGAAAGCTACAAAATATGTATCGTTTGTACTTGAGATTAACTAGATGGCACACAAAAGTATTAAAGAACAACATAGGTAATACTAGAAGTGGTATAATACTATAATCACCAGCCTGTGGGATAGCATTGGCTGATGGATGATAACTATGGAACAGCGTTACCTAAAGAACAAGTATCTTAGCGGAACTATGGAACAGCGTGAACTCCTGAACAAGACCCGTACGAGATCAGCATGAATATACAGTGAAATGTGATGATCTATTTTCCGTGCTTAGATGAATAACAAAGCCATAAATGTTGCACACAAGTAAGATGAGGGTACAACCTATCTGGCTGCCATCCATAGGAGTGAGCATCTTGTGCTGACTTGTCGATGGCCCTGCAGTTGTTGTGGCTGTTCATATCGGGAACGTGCATTCGATGAAGGGAACT
>NW_021179247.1:62025-74835 GCF_002162155.2 Triticum dicoccoides | reverse complement strand
GGGACACAAACGAAGTACACGAAGTTGCAATGGCTAACTTTTAACTAAACAAATCCCAAGGAAAAGCTACTAGATGGATCTACTTATATAGGAGCAAGGGGTGGCGGCCAAGGAGGTGGGAGGACGTCCCAAGGCAGCCTAAAACTAAATCTAGGTCGTACAAGGCCAATGGGCCCAAGTGGAGGTGATGTAACACCTTTGGACTTGTAGTTTGACTCGGATTCTGCTACAGCATCAGATTGTTTCGTCCACAACTCAACGCTCCGGACGAATTTGAAGGTGATTCCAATTGGGTTGGAAAGTGCACGAAATCTAGTTTCCAACAAAAAAAGAATCACCCAATTCGGAGTCCGTATGAAAAACTTGTGTGCGTTTTGAGTCAGGTGTGTCTGTGCAGTCCGAATCTGAATCCACAACGTGAGAGACTTGGACTCTATCTTCTCTCGGGCCAAAAGTGACGTGAGAGAACTTTTTGGACAGCAAATAAACATCTCTTTCTTCCTTATCTTCATATGTGGATTGTACAAATGTCTCATACACCTGCAATTAGACAAAACACAAAAGTGTGTGAAGTATTTTTGTTCTGGATAACATAAATAGATTATTGAATAGTTTGCACTAGAAATCACCTGACAAATATGCATATATGCAATATTTTTGGTCATATCCAAGGTAGTCATGTCCTCATCATATAAGATGAAAGCTTTATTGATCAAGGTGGGGTTCTGTGACGCCTTTGTCTGGTCGTTGAATACAAACGAAGTACGCGAAGTTGCAGCTATGGCGAACTTTTAATCTAAACAAAACCCAAAGTCTAAACGATGCCCTAAGGGCTGTATATATGGAGGAAGAGGGGGGAATTTCGTGGCCCTTGGTGGAGGGGTCCGAAATCAACCCTATCTCTTGTTTCCCCACATATACGGACTCTAAAAATAGCCTATACTTATGTATTTCGAAATTACATGGGCCTGGCCCAATAATAAGGTGACGCAGCACCTAAAATAGCCGCGGGACAAAATTTATGAAGTGTCATCTTGTATATTTCGTCCAAGGCTTCATGCACCCATTATGGTGGCTTCAAAGTCCTGAAATCATCACTTGTAACTCCGTTCTTGTTCCCCTTGCGCATGCCATCATCTCCATGCTTGTTCTTGCTCCAATGTTCATCCTTCTCCAAGCTAGGCCCTTCGTTTGTAAGCAAAACAAATGTATCCAATTTAGGCAGCATCATATTCTCATGAACATTAGAATCATTACCAAGAAACGAAAGTACCTGGTAATTTAGTTGGCGTGCACGGGCTCTAGTAATTGGTCCAGTATGTATAGTAGCAGGGGCTGTGGGTGTAACAATTGTATTGATGTCCTCATCACGAAGTTGCAATGGCTAACTTTTAACTAAACAAATCCCCAGGAAAAGCTACTAGATGGATCTACTTATATAAGAGCAAGGGGTGGCGGCCAAGGAGGTGGGAGGACGTCCCAAGGCAGCCTAAAACTAAATCTAGGTCGTACAAGGCCAATGGGCCCAAGTGGAGGTGATGTAACACCTTTGGACTTGTAGTTTGACTCGGATTCTGCTGCAGCATCAGATTGTTTCGTCCACAACTCAACGCTCCGGACGAATTTGAAGGTGATTCCAATTGGGTTGGAAAGTGCACGAAATCTAGTTTCCAACAAAAAAAGAATCACCCAATTCGGAGTCCGTATGAAAAACTTGTGTCCGTTTTGAGTCAGGTGTGTCTGTGCAGTCCGAATCTGAATCCAGAACGTGAGAGACTTGGACTCTATCTTCTGTTGGGCCAAAAGTGACGTGAGAGAACTTTTTGGACAGCAAATAAACATCTCTTTCTTCCTTATCTTCATATGTGGATTGTACAAATGTCCCATACACCTGCAATTAGACAAAACACAAAAGTGTGTGAAGTATTTTTGTTCCGGATAACATAAATAGATTATTGAATAGTTTGCACTAGAAATCACCTGACAAATATGCATATATGCAATATTTTTGGTCATATCCAAGGTAGTCATGTCCTCATCATCCTCCCCTTCTTGAAAATAAAGCCGTCCTCGGCGTTGGTTAATCTGAAATGTGGCTAACAAAAGAGACAAGGTGTACATGTTGTATATGTATATGTCATCCATTTTTACTTCCCTTGATTTTTGCATATATGACACATGAATAGATGAGTAACTTGCATAGTTCATAAAATCTAAAGCCAAAAAATAAGCACAAAAAGTAGAAGGCATGAAAATATTGCAACTCAGTTTGCACATATAAGTGAAGCTCTTATTCATTTCAAAAGATTGACAATGTTCATCATTAAACCATCCCAACATTGGTGAATAAACCTTACTTGCATCAAATTTACATGCTACAACATGCTTAAATAAGCAAACATGCAATAAGTCATTCAACACAGAATCATCACCAAGATTAGAGGTCATATCAAAATGATTAAACATTGGTTCTTTTGCATCAATAGTTAATTCAATGGGTGCACTCAAAATTGTTGGTATTTCAGTTGTTTGATCACATGGCAAAGTCAAATTGTCAACGTAGTCCTCTAAAATAGGTGGTGTGATCAAAGTAGTGGGTAGCTCATCAGATGGTGCATTCAAATTGACAAGGCATTCATCATTCTCATGTAGAGATGGAAGATCAGTACCTTTGTCATTACCTCTTATGATCAACTCAGATGATGTAGCGACTCTCGGGGGCGATGTGTCACATGGTGGAGGTGATGTAGTCCTGACAACAACGGATGTGGTTGTCATAGTATGCCTAGTAGTTGAAGGAACAATCATATCAACTCTTGGAATGTGCACCGTGCGCTTGTTCTCCTCGTGGCCAACACGTCGTTTTATTTCCTGTTCAGCTTTGCAAGCAAGATGAAACAAATGGTCCATAGGATAACACTCTTCATGAATTAGTATCTCTTGAATATCACGGTTTAATCCTCCCCAAAATCTTTCCATAAAATCATCTTCACTTTCTTCTAAAGAGGAATGCAACAAGGTAGTTTGTAAATCATCATAATATTTTGTTACAGTTTCACTACCTTGTTTTAAGTGTTGCAACTTCTTAATCATGTCACGAGTATAATAAGCAGGGACGAAAGTATGTCGCATGGCAAGTTTCAAATCATCCCAAGTAGTAGGTATATAATCAGGGTGTAACCGACAATATTCACTCCACCAAACCAAAGCATAACCAGTGAAAGAACCAACCGCAACCTTAACCTTTTTATGTTCATCGAAATTATGGGAAGCAAATATATTTTTTATGTCGAACTCCCATTCAATATATAAAGCAGGTTTAAAACGGCCATTAAATGGTGGTATAGATACATTAACCTGATCATGTGCATTTGCATGTTTGTGCACCTCTCGTGACGGTTGTGGTATTTGCAAAGGTGGTGGCACGTCTCCCGCGATCGACGAAGCCCATGAATTGACTCTGGATCCTGTCATGATTAGTAGAACAAGAAACAAAACCCAAAAATAATGTTCCTATAACTACTAGGATGTGGTGGTAAAACGCTCACAGTAAAGCAAATATCAATGTCTTACACGTTCTTACCATGCAGCAGGCGGTGATCGGCAACCAGCGGTGTCAAGTAACTCCGAATATTGAGTAAAGCGATTGCCAGGGGAGCGTACGTATACACGGTGTAGAAATATGTGGAGCTGGGTTGGCTATATATGGTAGCAAAAGATTAGCAATAATCAATTCAAAGATGCAATGTTGAATAAACGCTCAACGACGGTACTGTGCTGGTCCTAGGCTAGACCGAACTAGAGACGCGAGCCTAGAACACTAATGAGGTCACGTCGTAGCACAACCAACATCAATGAAGGATACAAAGTAGCTCTGGACAGCAAGATATAAGTGAAGATCACAACGGCAGTAAAGATAATGATGTGAAACAATAGCCAAGCTGTTTTACTGAACAATGCACAAAACAGATTCCAATCCGAATTCAGGTACGAGATTGATTCTAGATAGATCCAATTTTTTTTTCTCTCTTTTTTTTCTCACGCTTTTTTTTCTTTTTCTTCTCCCTCTTTTTTCTTTTTTTTCTTTCCTTTTTCGCTCTTTTTTTCTTTATCTTCTTTTTCTCCCTCTTTTCAAGACAAACTAGATAAGATGCAGATTCGATCAGGCGAAGATGTGAGTGACCTCAACTATGATTATGACAATAAACAGTGCGTAGCACGTGGTGGAAATTGGTGGATTGGATGGTGGACAGCGGATGGGATAATGATGCAGCGGCTGCGTGACTAATGTGAACAGAACTCGAAACTCTAAAGGAACTAGACACTAAGACCAGCAACTCGACACGACGATGCAACCGATAATTCAACTATGCAAGCAATGAAAAGAAAATTGCAAAGGCTCAGACTGGCTTGGACCAAGGATGAATAGATCTAACTCTTTTTTGTGGGTTTTTCTTGGACAATAGGTAAGAAAATAAATCTAATCTAGGAAAACTGGAAATTCTCACCGAGCAACCTGAAAACTGATACCACTTGATAGAGGCGTGATAGAGGCGAGGGTGTCCCGATCTTTCGATGAGATGATAACTATCAATTTGGTGGAGACGACTTTGACGATCCGACTACAAACGTGCACGACGTTGCGCCTTAGCAATCGCTAAACCAACTCCGAGAGGTTATTGACCACGCTGGAGCACGATCAACCTGACCACGAAGGTCTATTCCTGCAAGCAATCGAAGAACGAGCAAGAATATGATAAAGCAATCTGAATATTGCGAATATATATGAAGTATAGATAATGGTGGGGATCCGTAAGCGGTCTTGGTCTGGTCGTTGGACACAAACGAAGTACACGAAGTTGCACTGGCTAACTTTTAACTAAACAAATCCCAAGGAAAAGCTACTAGATGGATCTACTTATATAGGAGCAAGGGGTGACAGCCAAGGAGGTGGGAGGACGTCCCAAGGCAGCCTAAAACTAAATCTAGGTCGTACAAGGCCAATGGGCTCAAGTGGAGGTGATGTAACACCTTTGGACTTGTAGTTTGACTCGGATTCTGCTGCAGCATCAGATTGTTTCGTCCACAACTCAACGCTCCGGACGAATTTGAAGGTGATTCCAATTGGGTTGGAAAGTGCACGAAATCTAGTTTCCAACAAAAAAAGAATCACCCAATTCGGAGTCCGTATGAAAAACTTGTGTGCGTTTTGAGTCAGGTATGTCTGTGCAGTCCGAATCTGAATCCAGAACGTGAGAGACTTGGACTCTATCTTCTCTTGGGCCAAAAGTGACGTGAGAGAACTTTTTGGACAGCAAATAAACATCTCTTTCTTCCTTATCTTCATATGTGGATTGTACAAATGTCCCATACACCTGCAATTAGACAAAACACAAAAGTGTGTGAAGTATTTTTGTTCTGGATAACATAAATAGATTTTGAATAGTTTGCACTAGAAATCACCTGACAAATATGCATATATGCAATATTTTTGGTCATATCCAAGGTAGTCATGTCCTCATCATCCTCCCCTTCTTGAAAATAAATCCGTCCTCGGCGTTGCTTAATCTGAAATGTGGCTAACAAAAGAGACAAGGTGTACATGTTGTATATGTATATGTCATCCATTTTTACTTCCCTTGATTTTTGCATATATGACACATTAATAGATGAGTAACTTGCATAGTTCATAAAATCTAAAGCCAAAAAATTAGCACAAGAAGTAGAAGGCATGAAAATATTGCAACTCAGTTTGCACATATAAGTGAAGCTCTTATTCATTTCAAAAGATTGACAATGTTCATCATTAAACCATCCCAACATTGGTGAATAAACCTTACTTGCATCAAATTTACATGCTACAACATGCTTAAATAAGCAAACATGCAATAAGTCATTCAACACAGAATCATCACCAAGATTAGAGGTCATATCAAAATGATTAAACATTGGTTCTTTTGCATCAATAGTTAATTCAATGGGTGCACTCAAAATTGTTGGTATTTCAATTGTTTGATCACATGGCAAAGTCAAATTATCAACATAGTCCTCTAAAATAGGTGGTGTGATCAAAGTAGTGGGTAGCTCATCAGATGGTGCATTCAAATTGACAAGGCATTCATCATTTTCATGTAGAGATGGAAGATCAGTACCTTTGTCGTTACCTCTTATGATCAACTCAGATGATGTAGCCACTCTCAGGGGCGATGTGTCACATGGTGGAGGTGATGTAGTCCTGACAACAATGGATGTGGTTGTCATAGTATGCCTAGTAGTTGAAGGAACAATCATATCAACTCTTGGAATGTGCACCGTGCGCTTGTTCTCCTCGTGGCCAACACGTCGTTTTATTTCCTGTTCAGCTTTGCAAGCAAGATGAAACAAATGGTCCATAGGATAACACTCTTCATGAATTAGTATCTCTTGAATATCACGGTTTAATCCTCCCCAAAATCTATCCATAAAATCATCTTCACTTTCTTCTAAAGAGGAATGCAACAAGGTAGTTTGTAAATCATCATAATATTTTGTTACAGTTTCACTACCTTGTTTTAAGTGTTGCAACTTCTTAATCATGTCACGAGTATAATAAGCAGGGACGAAAGTATGTCGCATGGCAAGTTTCAAATCATCCCAAGTAGTAGGTATATAATCAGGGTGTAACCGACAATATTCACTCCACCAAACCAACGCATAACCAGTGAAAGAACCAACCGCAACCTTAACCTTTTTATGTTCATCGAAATTATGGGAAGCAAATATATTTTTTATGTCGAACTCCCATTCAATATATAAAGCAGGTTTAAAACGGCCATTAAATGGTGGTATAGATACATTAACCTGATCATGTGCATTTGGATGTTTGTGCACCTCTCGTGACGGTTGTGGTATTTGCAAAGGTGGTGGCACGTCTCCCGCGATCGACAAAGCCCATGAATTGACTCTGGATCCTGTCATGATTAGTAGAACAAGAAACAAAACCCAAAAATAATGTTCCTATAACTACTAGGATGTGGTGGTAAAACGCTCACAGTAAAGCAAATATCAATGTCTTACAAGTTCTTAGCATGCAGCAGGCGGTGATCGGCAACCAGGGGTGTCAAGTAACTCCGAATATTGAGTAAAGCGATTGCCAGGGGAGCGTACGTATACACGGTGTAGAAATATGTGGAGCTGGGTTGGCTATATATGGTAGCAAAAGATTAGCAATAATCAATTCAAAGATGCAATGTTGAATAAACGCTCAACGACGGTACTGTGCTGGTCCTAGGCTAGACCGGACTAGAGACGCGAGCCTAGAACACTAATGAGGTCACGGCATAGCACAACTAGCATCAATGAAGGATACTAAGTAGCTCTTGACAGCAAGATATAAGTGAACATCACAACAGCAGTGAAGATAATGAGGTGAAACAACAGCCAAGCAGGATATATCAACAACTTTGTCTCCAACTTTCCTCTGAAAAAGTTTGTGCCGATTTTTTTGTTTTTTTTTCTTCTCTCTTTTTTTTCCTCACACTTTTTTTTCTTTCTCTCCTTTTTTTTCTCTCGCTTTTTTTTTCCTTTTTTTTTCTCTCGTTTTTTCTCTCTCTTTTTTTTCTCCCAATTTCCAAAACAAACTAGATAAGATGCAGATTGGATCAAGTGAAGATGTGAACGATCTCAACTATTATTATGACAATGAATGGTGGGTAGCACGTGGTGGAAATTGATGGATGGGTGGTGGACAGCGGAAGAGATAATGATGCAGCGGTGGCGTGACTAATGTGAACAGAACTCGAAACTCTAAACGAACTAGACACTAAGACCAGCAACTCGACACGATGATGCAATTGATAATTCAACTATGCAATCAATGAAAAGAAAATTGCAAAGGCTCAGACTGGCTTGGACCAAGGATGAATAGATCTAACTCTTTTTTGTGGCTTTTTCTTGGACAATAGGTAAGAAAATAAATCTAATCTCGGAAAACTGGAAATTCTCACCGAGCAACCTGAAAACTGATACCACTTGATAGAGGCGGGGGTGTCCCGATCTTTCGATGAGATGATAACTATCGATTTGGTGGAGACGACTTTGACGATCCGACTACAAACGTGCACGACGTTGCGCCTTAGCAATCGCTAAACCAATCTCCTGAGGTTACTGACGAGGCCGGAAGCACGGTCAGCCTGACCACGAAGGTCTATTCCTGCAAGCAATCGAAGAACGAGCAAGAATATGATAAAGCAATCTGAATATTGCAAATATATATGAGGTATTGATAATGGTGGGGATCCGGAAGCGGTCTTGGTCTGCTCGTTGGACACAAACGAAGTACACGAAGTTGCAATGGCTAACTTTTAACTAAACAAATCCCCAGGAAGAGCTACTAGATGGATCTACTTATATAAGAGCAAGGGGTGGCGGCCAAGGAGGTGGGAGGACGTCCCAAGGCAGCCTAAAACTAAATCTAGGTCGTACAAGGCCAATGGGCCCAAGTGGAGGTGATGTAACACCTTTGGACTTGTAGTTTGACTCGGATTCTGCTGCAGCATGAGATTGTTTCGTCCACAACTCAACGCTCCGGACGAATTTGAAGGTGATTCCAATTGGGTTGGAAAGTGGACGAAATCTAGTTTCCAACAAAAAAAGAATCACCCAATTCGGAGTCCGTATGAAAAACTTGTGTCCGTTTTGAGTCAGGTGTGTCTGTGCAGTCCGAATCTGAATCCAGAACGTGAGAGACTTGGACTCTATCTTCTGTTGGGCCAAAAGTGACGTGAGAGAACTTTTTGGACAGCAAATAAACATCTCTTTCTTCCTTATCTTCATATGTGGATTGTACAAATGTCCCATACACCTGTAATTAGACAAAACACAAAAGTGTGTGAAGTATTTTTGTTCCGGATAACATAAATAGATTATTGAATAGTTTGCACTAGAAATCACCTGACAAATATGCATATATGCAATATTTTTGGTCATATCCAAGGTAGTCATGTCCTCATCAATGTGTCACATGGTGGAGGTGATGTAGTCCTGACAACAACGGATGTGGTTGTCATAGTATGCCTAGTAGTTGAAGGAACAATCATATCAACTCTTGGAATGTGCACCGTGCGCTTGTTCTCCTCGTGGCCAACACGTCGTTTTATTTCCTGTTCAGCTTTGCAAGCAAGATGAAACAAATGGTCCATAGGATAACACTCTTCATGAATTAGTATCTCTTGAATATCACGGTTTAATCCTCCCCAAAATCTATCCATAAAATCATCTTCACTTTCTTCTAAAGAGGAATGCAACAAGGTAGTTTGTAAATCATCATAATATTTTGTTACAGTTTCACTACCTTGTTTTAAGTGTTGCAACTTCTTAATCATGTCACGAGTATAATAAGCAAGGACGAAAGTATGTCGCATGGCAAGTTTCAAATCATCCCAAGTAGTAGGTATATAATCAGGGTGTAACCGACAATATTCACTCCACCAAACCAAAGCAAAACCAGTGAAAGAACCAACCGCAACCTTAACCTTTTTATGTTCATTGAAATTATGGGAAGCAAATATATTTTTTATGTCGAACTCCCATTCAATATATAAAGCAGGTTTAAAACGGCCATTAAATGGTGGTATAGATACATTAACCTGATCATGTGCATTTGGATGTTTGTGCACCTCTCGTGACGGTTGTGGTATTTGCAAAGGTGGTGGCACGTCTCCCGCGATCGACAAAGCCCATGAATTGACTCTGGATCCTGTCATGATTAGTAGAACAAGAAACAAAAACCAAAAAATAATGTTCCTATAACTACTAGGATGTGGTGGTAAAACGCTCACAGTAAAGCAAATATCAATGTCTTACAAGTTCTTACCATGCAGCAGGCGGTGATCGGCAACCAGCGGTGTCAAGTAACTCCGAATATTGAGTAAAGCGATTGCCAGGGGAGCGTACGTATACACGGTGTAGAAATATGTGGAGCTGGGTTGGCTATATATGGTAGCAAAAGATTAGCAATAATCAATTCAAAGATGCAATGTTGAATAAACGCTCAACGACGGTACTGTGCTGGTCCTAGGCTAGACCGGACTAGAGACGCGAGCCTAGAACACTAATGAGGTCACGTCGTAGCACAACCAGCATCAATGAAGGATACAAAGTAGCTCTGGACAGCAAGATATAAGTGAAGATCACAACGGCAGTAAAGATAATGATGTGAAACAATAGCCAAGCTGTTTTACTGAATAGTGCACAAAACAGATTCCAATCCGAATTCAGGTACGAGATTGATTCTAGATAGATCTAATTTTTTTATTCTCTCTTTTTTTTCTCACGCTTTTTTTTCTTTTTCTTCTCCCTCTTTTTCTTTTTTTTCTTTCCTTTTTTCTCTCTTTTTTTTCTTTATCTTCTTTTTCTCCCTCTTTCCAAGACAAACTAGATAAGATGCCGATTCGATCAGGCGAAGATGTGAGTGACCTCAACTATGATTATGACAATAAACAGTGTGTAGCACATGGTGGAAATTGGTGGATTGGATGGTGGACAGCGGATGGGATAATGATGCAGCAGCTGCGTGACTAATGTGAACAAAACTCGAAACTCTAAAGGAACTAGACACTAAGACCAGCAACTCGACACGGCGATGCAACCGATAATTCAATAATGCAAACAATGAATAGAAAATTGCAAAGGCTCAGACTGGCTTGGATAAAGGATGAACAGATCTAACTTTTTTTTGTGGCTTTTTCTTGGACAATAGGTAAGAAAATAAATCTAATCTAAGAAAAACTGGAAATTCTCACCGAGCAACCTGAAAACTGATACCATACCACTTGATAGAGGCGAGGGTGTCCCGATCTTTCGATGAGATGATAACTATCGATTTGGTGGAGACGACTTTGACGATCCGACTACAAACGTGCACGACGTTGCGCCTTCGCAATCGCTAAACCAACTCCGAGAGGTTATTGACCACGCTGGAGCACGATCAACCTGACCACGAAGGTCTATTCCTGCAAGCAATCGAAGAACGAGCAAGAATATGATAAAGCAATCTGAATATTGCGAATATATATGAAGTATAGATAATGGTGGAGATCCGTAAGCGGTCTTGGTCTGGTCGTTGCACACAAACGAAGTACACGAAGTTGCACTGACTAACTTTTAACTAAACAAATCCCAAGGAAAAGCTACTAGATGGATCTACTTATATAGGAGCAAGGGGTGGCGGCCAAGGAGGTGGGAGGACGTCCCAAGGCAGCCTAAAACTAAATCTAGGTCGTACAAGGCCAATGGGCCCAAGTGGAGGTGATGTAACACCTTTGGACTTGTAGTTTGACTCGGATTCTGCTGCAGCATCAGATTGTTTCGTCCACAACTCAACGCTCCGGACGAATTTGAAGGTGATTCCAATTGGGTTGGAAAGTGCACGAAATCTAATTTCCAACAAAAAAAGAATCACCCAATTCGGAGTCCGTATGAAAAACTTGTGTGCGTTTTGAGTCAGGTATGTCTGTGCAGTCCGAATCTGAATCCAGAACGTGAGAGACTTGGACTCTATCTTCTCTTGGGCCAAAAGTGACGTGAGAGAACTTTTTGGACAGCAAATAAACATCTCTTTATTCCTTATCTTCATATGTGGATTGTATAAATGTCCCATACACCTGCAATTAGACAAAACACAAAAGTGTGTGAAGTATTTTTGTTCTGGATAACATAAATAGATTATTGAATAGTTTGCACTAGAAATCACCTGACAAATATGCATATATGCAATATTTTTGGTCATATCCAAGGTAGTCATGTCCTCATCAGGTACCAGCAGCAGCAGTAGCAGGAGCCAAAGAAGCATCAATAACAGGAACAGCAGCACCAGAAGATTGGCCATCCTCAATAGGAACACGCTTCGCTCGTCCATACTGATTCGGAAGGATGCGTTGTTGTTGGTGTTGCAGAGGTGCGATAGGTGCAGCCGGCGGTGGTGGTGGTAAACGCGCTAGCAATTTATTAAACTTGCTATCAAGCTTTGTTTCGAACGTCTTCTCCATGCCATCTATCTTCTCCATGGCCTCGTCAAATCTGTTTAGCACATCTTGCACCTGTCCACTCATCATTTGCTGAAATTTATCATGTAGCTGTTTGTTCGTCAGGTTCTCCCAATCAGTCTCATCGACTTGTGATCCTACCATGGTTAGCAGCAAATAGAAACACACAAGAATATGATCCTACAGACTACTAAGAAGTGGTGGTGGTGTATCACAAACCCGTCAAGCAAAACTCAAATTCTTACCAGTTCTTACCAAGCAGCAGGCGGTGATCGGCAACCGTTGTAGTCAAAACTCTCAAAGCTTGGATAGAGCGATTACCAGGGAGAGTCAAACGCACGACGTAGATGTATGTGGAGCTGGGAAGGCTTATAATATGGTAGCAAAAAGGGTCAGCAATAATCAATTCAGAGATGCAAAGTTGAATAAACGCTCAAGGACGGTACTGTGCTAGAGACTAGACCGTGCTAGAGACGCGAGCCTAGAACACTAACAAAATCACGGCGCTGCACGTAAACAAGGAAAAAGCACACTCTGGAAATTTTTTTTCGCTCTTTTTTTTTGCGCTCTTTTTTTTGCGCTGCTTTTTTTTTGCGAAAAATCACTATAATGGCGAGTGTCTCAAGACTCTTCCTAGGTCAAACTGACAGGATGGGCACGAAATTTTTTCGACCAAATTTTTTTTTTCGTTTTTTCGACTGCCCAGACCCAAAAACTGGAAACGGGTCAAAAAAAACTTCCTATAATGGCACCTGTCTCAAAACACTCAGAAACACCTAAAAATAGG
>NW_021179247.1:56894-59500 GCF_002162155.2 Triticum dicoccoides | reverse complement strand
TAATGAACGAAGTTTTACGTGCTTTCATTGGACGATTTGTGGTAGTCTATTTTGATGATATACTGATTTATAGCAGATCTTTGGAAGAACATTTGGAACATTTACGTGCTGTTTTTATTGCTCTACGTGATGCACGTTTGTTTGGTAACCTTGGGTAGTGCACCTTTTGCACCGACCGAGTATCTTTTCTTGGCTATGTTGTTACTCCACAGGGAATTGAAGTTGACAAAGCCAAGATTGAAGCTATTGAGAGTTGGCCGCAGCCCAAAACGGTCACACAAGTGAGGAGTTTTCTTGGCCTCGCTGGATTCTATAGGCGTTTTGTGAGAGATTTCAGCACCATTGCTGCACCTCTCAACGAGCTTACAAAGAAGGATGTGCCTTTTGTTTGGGGTACCGCACAGGAAGAAGCCTTCACGGTATTGAAAGATAAGTTGACACATGCTCCTTTACTCCAACTTCCTGATTTTAATAAGACTTTTGAGCTTGAATGTGATGCTAGTGGAATTGGATTAGGAGGTGTGTCATTACAAGATGGCAAACCTGCTGCATACTTTTCTGAAAAATTGAGTGGGCCTAGTCTGAATTATTCTACTTATGATAAAGAATTATATGCTCTTGTTCGGACTTTAGAAACATGGCAACATTATTTATGGCCCAAAGAATTTGTTATACATTCTGATCATGAATCTTTGAAACATATTAAAAGTCAAGCTAAACTGAATCGTAGACATGCTAAATGGGTTGAATTCATTGAGACTTTCCCTTATGTCATTAAACACAAGAAGGGAAAAGAAAATGTTATTGCTGATGCATTGTCTCGTCGCTATACTATGCTTTCACAACTTGACTTCAAAACATTTGGTTTGGAGACCATCAAAGATCAATATGTGCATGATGCTAATTTTAAAGATGTAATGCAGAATTGTAAAGAAGGAAGAATGTGGAACAAGTTTGTCATTAACGATGGATTTGTGTTTCGTGCTAACAACCTATGCATTCCAGCTAGCTCCGTTCGTCTTTTGTTGTTGCAGGAGGCGCATGGAGGAGGATTAATGGGACACTTTGGCGTGAAGAAGACGGAGGACGAACTTGCTACACATTTATTTTGGCCAAAGATGAGACGGGATGTTGAGCGTTTTATTGCTCGATGCACTACATGTCAAAAAGCTAAGTCACGACTCAATCCTCATGGTTTATATATGCCTTTGCCTGTACCTAGTGTTCTTTGGGAGGATATATCTATGGACTTTGTTTTAGGTTTACCTCGAACAAAGAAGGGGAGGGATAGCATATTTGTTGTCGTGGATAGATTCTCGAAAATGGCACACTTTATACCATGTCATAAAAGCGATGATGCTGTTAATGTTGCTGATTTGTTCTTTCGTGAAATTATTCGCTTGCATGGTGTGCCAAATACTATTGTTTCAGATCGTGATACTAAATTTCTTAGCCACTTTTGGAGATGTTTATGGGCTAAGTTGGGGACTAAACTGCTTTTTAGTACTACTTGTCACCCCCAAACTAATGGACAAACTGAAGTAGTCAATAGAACGTTGTCTACTATGCTTAGGGCTGTTTTGAAGAATAATAAGAAAATGTGGGAGGAATGCTTGCCTCATATTGAATTTGCTTATAATCGTTCATTGCATTCTACTACTAAGATGTGCCCTTTTGAAGTTGTGTATGGTTTCCTACCTCGTGCACCTATTGATTTGTTGCCTCTTCCATCTTCGGAGAAGGTTAATTTTGATGCTAAACAACGTGCTGAATTGATTTTAAAAATGCATGAGTTAACTAAGGAAAACATTGAGCGTATGAATGCTAAATATGATAGAGGCGGGGTGTCCCGATCTTTCGATGAGATGATAACTATCGATTTGGTGGAGACGACTTTGACGATCCGACTACAAACGTGCACGACGTTGCGCCTTAGCAATCGCTAAACCAATCTCCTGAGGTTACTGACGATGCCGGAAGCACGGTCAGCCTGACCACGAAGGTCTATTCCTGCAAGCAATCGAAGAACGAGCAAGAATATGATAAAAGCAATCTGAATATTGCAAATATATATGAGGTATTGATAATGGTGGGGATGTGTAAGCGGTCTTGGTCTGGTCGTTGGACACAAACGAAGTACATGAAGTTGCAATGGCTAACTTTTAACTAAACAAATCCCAAAGTCTAAACGATGCCCTAAGGGCTGTATATATGGAGGAAGAGGGGGGAATTTCGTGGCCCTTGGTGGAGGGGTCCGAAATCAACCCTATCTCTTATTTCCCCACACATACGGACTCTAAAAATAGCCTATACTTATGTATTTCGAAATTACATGGGCCTGGCCCAATAATAAGGTGACGCAGCACCTAAAATAGCCTCGGGACGAAATTTATGAAGTGGCATCTTGTATATTTCGTCCAAGGCTTCATGCACCCATTATGGTGGCTTCAAAGTCCTGAAATCATCACTTGTCACTCCGTTCTTGTTTCCCTTGCGCATGCCATCATCTCCATGCTTGTTCTTGCTCCAATGTTCATCCTTCTCCAAGCTAGGCCCTTCATTTGTAAGCAAAACAAATGTATCCAATTTAGGCAGCATCATATTCT
>NW_021179247.1:0-51074 GCF_002162155.2 Triticum dicoccoides | reverse complement strand
TTTTTTTTTTTCGACTGCCCGGACCCAAAAACTGGAAACGGGTCAAAAAAAACTTCCTATAATGGCACCTGTCTCAAAACACTCAGAAACACCTAAAAATAGGATAGCCAGAAATTTTTTCGAAAAATGCGTTTTCGAAAAATTTTGGGCCTAAACGGAGCGTGGCTACCCGACTCTTTTTTTTTTTTTTTCGAAACCTACTCCGGCAAGGAATCACGAATCGGAATCTGGATGGATCCCGAAAACAAACCTAATAAGCAAAGAACTCGGATTGGTGGTGGATATATGGTGGTGGTATATGGCAGCGGTGGTGGTAGCGGTGGTATATATGGATATGGATCGGTGGTGGTATATGGGCACGGATTGGTGGTGGTATATGGATACGGATTCGGAGCGGTGGTGGTAGATGGCAAGGGCGATGATGATGGTGCGGCGGCGGCGTGACAACTTATGACCAGAACTCGAAACTCTAAAAGACTAGACGCTAAGACCAGCAACTAGACCGACGATGCAACCGCAAATTCAACAAAGCAAAACCCTAAAAAGATTATGCAAAGGCTCAGATTGGTTCGGATATGATGAACTAACCCTAATTTTTTTTTGTGTGGCTTTTTCGTGGACTGTAGGTATGAAGAACAGACTCGATCTAAACTACGAAAAACTGTAAAATCTCACCGAGCAACCTGGAAATCTGATACCACTTGATAGAGGCAAAGGTGTCCCGTCTTTCGATGAGATGATGGATATCGCTTTGGTGGAAGTCGACTTTGACGATCCGACTACGAACGTGCGAGGATGTCGCGCCTTAGCAATCGCTAAACCAACTCCGAGAGGTTATTGACCACGCCGGAGCACGATCAACCTGACCACGAGGGTCTGTTTCCTGCGAGCAAACGAAGAACAAGCAAGAAACTGAGATTGCAATCTAGATATTGCGAATATAAGATGAAAGCTTTATTGATCAAGGTGGGGTTCTGTGACGCCTTTGTCTGGTCGTTGAACACAAACGAAGTACGCGAAGTTGCAGCTATGGCGAACTTTTAATCTAAACAAAACCCAAAGTCTAAACGATGCCCTAAGGGCTGTATATATGGAGGAAGAGGGGGGAATTTCGTGGCCCTTGGTGGAGGGGTCCGAAATCAACCCTATCTCTTGTTTCCCCACACATACGGACTCTAAAAATAGCCTATACTTATGTATTTCGAAATTACATGGGCCTGGCCCAATAAGAAGGTGACGCAGCACCTAAAATAGCCTCGGGACGAAATTTATGAAGTGGCATCTTGTATATTTCGTCCAAGGCTTCATGCACCCATTATGGTGGCTTCAAAGTCCTGAAATCATCACTTGTAACTCCGTTCTTGTTCCCCTTGCGCATGCCATCATCTCCATGCTTGTTCTTGCTCCAATGTTCATCCTTCTCCAAGCTAGGCCCTTCATTTGTAAGCAAAACAAATGTATCCAATTTAGGCAGCATCATATTCTCATGAACATTAAAATCATTAGCAAGAAACGAAAGTACCTGGTAATTTAGTTGGCGTGCACGAGCTCTAGTAATTGGTCCAGTATGTATAGCAGCAGGGGCTGTGGGTGTAACAATTGTATTGATGTCCTCATCACAAAGGCTCAGATTGGTTCGGATATGATGAACTAACCCTAAATTTTTTTTTGTGGCTTTTTCGTGGACTGTAGGTATGAAGAACAGACTCGATCTAAACTACGAAAAACTGTAAAATCTCACCGAGCAACCTGGAAATCTGATACCACTTGATAGAGGCAAAGGTGTCCCGTCTTTCGATGAGATGATGGATATCGCTTTGGTGGAAGTCGACTTTGACGATCCGACTACGAACGTGCGAGGACGTCGCGCCTTAGCAATCGCTAAACCAACTCCGAGAGGTTATTGACCACGCCGGAGCACGATCAACCTGACCACGAGGGTCTGTTTCCTGCGAGCAAACGAAGAACAAGCAAGAAACTGAGATTGCAATCTGGATATTGCGAATATAAGATGAAAGCTTTATTGATCAAGGTGGGGTTCTGTGACGCCTTTGTCTGGTCGTTGAACACAAACGAAGTACGCGAAGTTGCAGCTATGGCGAACTTTTAATCTAAACAAAACCCAAAGTCTAAACGATGCCCTAAGGGCTGTATATATGGAGGAAGAGGGGGGAATTTCGTGGCCCTTGGGGGAGGGGTCTGAAATCAACCCTATCTCTTGTTTCCCCACACATACGGACTCGAAAAATAGCCTATACTTATGTATTTCGAAATTACATGGGCCTGGCCCAATAATAAGGTGACGCAGCACCTAAAATAGCCTCGGGACGAAATTTATGAAGTGGCATCTTGTATATTTCGTCCAAGGCTTCATGCACCCATTATGGTGGCTTCAAAGTCCTAAAATCATCACTTGTAACTCCGTTCTTGTTCCCCTTGCGCATGCCATCATCTCCATGCTTGTTCTTGCTCCAATGTTCATCCTTCTCCAAGCTAGGCCCTTCATTTGTAAGCAAAACAAATGTATCCAATTTAGGCAGCATCATATTCTCATAAACATTAGAATCATTACCAAGAAACGAAAGTACCTGGTAATTTAGTTGGCGTGCACGAGCTCTAGTAATTGGTCCAGTATGTATAGCAGCAGGGGCTGTGGGTGTAACAATTGTATTGATGTCCTCATCAAACTCTCCGGTGCTCAACTTAATTATCCCATCTATGACAAAGAATTATATGCTTTAGTGCGTGTGCTACATGTTTGGGAACATTATCTTAGACCTCATGAGTTTGTCATCCATACCGATCATGAAACGCTTAAGTACTTAAAAGGTCAAACTAAATTGAACAAGCGTCATTCCAAATGGAGTGAATTCATTGAATCTTTTCCTTATGTGATCAAGTACATTAAGGGTAAAGAAAATGTTGTTGCGGATGCACTTTCACGATATGCATGCTTGTCACTCAACTTGAGTTGAATGTTATTGGTTTTGAGCATATAAAAGACTTATATGAGCATAATCATTCTTTTGCTATTCCTTATGCAAACTGTTTGACACACACATCTTGGGAACGATATTACATAAAGGATAATTATCTTATGAGAGCTAACAAACTTTGCATTCCCGAGTCTTCTCTTCGTTTGCTACTTTTGCAAGAGGCTCATGGAGGTGGACTTATGGGACACTTTGGACGCGACAAGACTTTCGCCACGCTCTCCAAGAACTACTTTTGGACCAAGATGTTTCGTGATGTCTCACGCTTCACCAACCGTTGTTCTACATGTCGCAAAGCTAAGTCAAAAGCTCAATCCCATGGTCTTTACATGCCACTTCCTATTCCTTATCAACCTTGGGAAGACATTAGCATGGATTTTGTACTTGGTTTGCCCAGATCTCAAAATGGCAAGGATTCCGTCTTTGTTGTTGTGGACAGATTTTCTAAGATGGCACATTTCATTCCTTGCAACAAGATAGACGATGCTTCACATATTGCAAATCTCTTTTGTAGGGAAATCTTGCGACTTCATGGATTGCCAAAGACGATTGTCTCGGATCGTGACGTCAAGTTCTTGAGTTACTTTTGGAAGACCCTATGCGCCAAGCTCGGAATCAAGCTATTGTTCTCTTCGGCATACCATCCTCAAACCGACGGCCAAACGGAGGTGACAAACCGTACACTCTCCACTCTACTTCGCGTGTTGATCAACAAGAACATCAAGGAGTGGGAGGCGTGTCTACCCATCGCCGAGTACGCCTACAACCGTGCAAGACATTCCACGACCGGCAAGTCCCCTTTCGAGGTCGTCTACGGTTTCAACCCTTTGTCCCCATTGCACATTCTACCTCTTCCTCTACAAGAGAGAACCAACCTCGACGGAAGCGCTCGTGCAAGCTACATCTAGAAGATGCATGAAGATACAAGGCACACCATCGAGCGCCAAGTACAACGACTAGCGACCAAGCTCAACATCAACAAGCAACCCATGGTATTCAATATTGGTGATCTAGTGTGGCTACATCTTCGCAAGGACCGCTTCCCCAACGAACGCAAGTCCAAGCTTCTACCACGCGTCGATGGACCTTTCAAGGATCTAGCACGCTACAACGACAATGCCTACAAGATCGACCTACCACGAGACATGTACAATGTGAGCGACATCTTCAACATCAAGGACCTAGCACCTTACCATGGAGATGCATCTTTCAATCCGAGGTCGGATCTCTCCCAAGGGGGGGGGAGATGATGCAGAGCATCCCTCACTGATAGAGGCAAAGGTGTCCCGTCTTTCGATGAGATGATGGATATCGCTTTGGTGGCAGTCGACTTTGACGATCCGACTACGAACGTGCGAGGACGTCGCGCCTTAGCAATCGCTAAACCAACTCCGAGAGGTTATTGACCACGCCGGAGCACGATCAACCTGACCACGAGGGTCTGTTTCCTGCAAGCAAATGAAGAACAAGCAAGAAACTGAGATTGCAATTTGGATATTGCGAATATAAGATGAAAGCTTTATTGATCAAGGTGGGGTTCTGTGACGCCTTTGTCTGGTCGTTGAACACAAACGAAGTACGCGAAGTTGCAGCTATGGCGAACTTTAATCTAAACAAAACCCAAAATCTAAACGGTGCCCTAAGGGCTGTATATATGGTGGAAGAGAGGGGAATTTCGTGGCCCTTGGTGGAGGGGTCCGAAATCAACCCTATCTCTTGTTTCCCCACACATACGAACTCTAAAAATAGCCTATACTTATGTATTTCGAAATTACATGGGCCTGGCCCAATAAAAAGGTGACGCAGCACCTATAATAGCCTCGGGACGAAATTTATGAAGTGGCATCTTGTATATTTCGTCCAAGGTTTCATGCACCCATTATGGTGGCTTCAAAGTCCTAAAATCATCACTTGTAACTCTGTTCTTGTTCCCCTTGCGCATGGCATCATCTCCATGCTTGTTCTTGCTCCAATGTTCATCCTTCTCCAAGCTAGGCCCTTCATTTGTAAGCAAAACAAATGTATCCAATTTAGGCAGCATCATATTCTCATGAACATTAGAATCATTACCAAGAAACGAAAGTACCTGGTGATTTAGTTGGCGTGCACGAGCTCTAGTACTTGGTCCAGTATGTATAGCAGCAGGGGCTGTGGGTGTAACAATTGTATTGATGTCCTCATCATCCTCCCCTTCTTGAAATGAAGTCATCCTCGACGGAAGTTCATCTTCCTCACCCAAATAAGGCTTCAAATCTGCAATGTTAAAAGTGGGACTAACCCCAAAATCTGCAGGCAGCTCAAGTTTATATGCATTATCATTTATTTTCTCTAACACCTTAAAGGGACCATCAGCACGTGGCATTAACTTTGATTTGCGCAAATCAGGAAATCTATCCTTACGCAAATGTAACCAAACAAGATCTCCAGGTGCAAACACAACATGTTTTCTACCCTTATCTCCAGCAAGTTTATATTTAGCATTCGTACGCTCAATGTTTTCCTTAGTTAACTGATGCATTTTTAAAATCAATTCAGCATGTTGTTTAGCATCAAAATTAACCTTCTCCGAAGATGGAAGAGGCAACAAATCAATAGGTGCACGAGGTAGGAAACCATACACAACTTCAAAAGGGCACATCTTAGTAGTAGAATGCAATGAACGATTATAAGCAAATTCAATATGAGGCAAGGATTCCTCCCACATTTTCTTATTATTCTTCAAAACAGCCCTAAGCATAGTAGACAACGTTCTATTGACTACTTCAGTTTGTCCATCAGTTTGGGGGTGACAAGTAGTACTAAAAAGCAGTTTAGTCCCCAACTTAGCCCATAAACATCTCCAAAAGTGGCTAAGAAATTTAGTATCACGATCTGAAACAATAGTATTTGGCACACCATGCAAGCGAATAATTTCACGAAAGAACAAATCAGCAACATTAACAGCATCATCGCTTTTATGACATGGTATAAAGTGTGCCATTTTCGAGAATCTATCCATGACAGCAAATATGCTATCCCTCCCCTTCTTTGTTCGAGGTAAACCTAAAACAAAGTCCATAGATATATCCTCCCAAGGAACACTAGGTACAGGCAAAGGCATATATAAACCATGAGGATTGAGTCGTGACTTAGCTTTTTGACATGTAGTGCAGCGAGCAATAAAACGCTCAACATCCCGTCTCATCTTTGGCCAAAAGAAATGTGTAGCAAGTACGTCCTCCGTCTTCTTCACGCCAAAGTGTCCCATTAATCATCCTCCATGCGCCTCCTGCAACAACAAAAGACGAACGGAGCTAGCTGGAATGCATAGCTTGTTAGCACGAAACACAAATCCATCGTTAACGACGAACTTGTTCCACATTCTTCCTTGTTTACAATTCTGCATTACATCTTTAAAATCAGCATCATGCACATATTGATCTTTGATGGTCTCCAAACCAAATATTTTGAAGTCAAGTTGTGAAAGCATAGTATAGCCGCGAGACAATGCATCAGCAATAACATTTTCTTTTCCCTTCTTGTGTTTAATGACATAAGGAAAAGTCTCGATGAATTCAACCCATTTAGCATGTCTACGATTCAGTTTAGCTTGACTTTTAATATGTTTCAAAGATTCATGATCAGAATGTATAACAAATTCTTTGGGCCATAAATAATGTTGCCGTGTTTCTAAAGTCCGAACAAGAGCATATAATTCTTTATCATAAGTAGAATAATTCAGACTAGGCCCACTCAATTTTTCAGTAAAGTATGCCACAGGTTTGCCATCTTGTAATAACACACCGCCTAATCCAATTCCACTAGCATCACATTCAAGCTCAAAAGTCTTATTAAAATCAGGAAGTTGGAGTAAAGAAGCATGTGTCAACTTATCTTTCAATACTGAGAAGGCTTCTTCCTGTGCGGTACCCCAAAAAAAAGGCACATCTTTCTTTGTAAGCTCATTGAGAGGTGCAGCAATGGTGCTAAAATCTCTCACAAAATGCCTATAGAATCCAGCGAGGCCAAGAAAACTCCTCACTTGTGTGACCGTTTTGGGTTGCGGCCAGCTCTCAATAGCTTCAATCTTGGCTTTATCAACTTCAATTCCCTGTGGAGTAACAACATAGCCAAGAAAAGATACTCGGTCGGTGCAAAAGGTGCACTTCCCAAGGTTACCAAACAAACGTGCATCACGTAGAGCAATAAAAACAGCACGTAAATGTTCCAAATGTTCTTCCAAAGATATGCTATAAATCAATATGTCATCAAAGTAAACTACCACAAATCGTCCAATGAAAGCACGTAAAACTTCGTTCATTAATCTCATGAAAGTACTAGGTGCATTAGTTAACCCAAAAGGCATGACTAACCACTCATATAATCCAAACTTACTTTTGAATGTTGTTTTCCATTCATCTCCCAATTTCATACGAATTTGATGGTATCCACTACGCAAATCAACTTTGGAGAATATTGTAGAGCCACTCAATTCATCAAGCATATCATCTAGCCTAGGAATAGGATGACGATAACGAATAGTAATATTATTAATGCCTCTACAATCAACACACATACGTGGTGTACCATCCTTTTTCGGCACTAGAATAATAGGAACAGCACAAGGACTAAGGGATTCGCGTATATAACCTTTGTCAAGAAGCTCTTGTACTTGACGCATAATCTCCTTCGTCTCCTCTGGATTGGTACGGTATGGTGCACGGTTTGGCAGTGAAGCACCGGGAATTAAGTCAATCTGATGCTCAATCCCTCGAATAGGCGGTAATCCCGGTGGCACGTCTTGTGGAAAGACGTCAGCGAACTCCTGCAAAATGTTAGTGACAGCAGGAGGCAAAGAGGAAGGCACGTCCTCGAATGAAAATAATGCCTCTTTGCACACAAAAGCATAGCAAACAGATTTGCTGAAATCTAGCTCATCAATATCAGATTTGGTGGCAAATAAACATGCACTTTTCAATTTAATTTCAGAAGCAACACTAGATGGTTTATTATTAGGCTTCATTTGCTGCTCAAATTCTTTTGCCACAATCTGATTTTCACTCTTATTCGTCTCCTGTTTTGCTTTATTAGCTCTATTAATATCATCTTTCAAAATGGAATCAGGAGTCATAGGAAGCAAAGTAATATTTTTATCCTTATGAACAAGAGTATAGTCATTGTTTCTACCATGGTGTACAAAATTTTTATCAAATTGCCATGGTCTACCAATGATGAGGACATCAATACCATTGTTACACCCACAGCCCCTACTGCTACATATACGGGACCAATTACTAGAGCTCGCGCACGCCAATTAAATTATCAAGTGATAGAGGCAAAGGTGTCCCGTCTTTCGATGAGATGATGGTTATCGCTTTGGTGGCAGTCGACTTTGACGATCCGACTACGAACGTGCGAGGACGTCGCGCCTTAGCAATCGCTAAACCAACTCCGAGAGGTTATCGACCACGCCGGAGCACGATCAACCTGACCACGAGGGTCTGTTTCCTGCGAGCAAACGAAGAACAAGCAAGAAACTGAGATTGCAATCTGGATATTGCGAATATAAGATGAAAGCTTTATTGATCAAGGTGGGGTTCTGTGACGCCTTTGTCTGGTCGTTGAACACAAACGAAGTACGCGAAGTTGCAACTATGGCGAACTTTTAATCTAAACAAAACCCAAAGTCTAAACGATGCCCTAAGGGCTGTATATATGGAGGAAGAGGGGGGAATTTCGTGGCCCTTGGTGGAGGGGTCCGAAATCAACCCTATCTCTTGTTTCCCCACATACGGACTCTAAAAATAGCCTATACTTATGTATTTCGAAATTACATGGGCCTGGCCCAATAATAAGGTGACGCAGCCTCGGGACGAAATTTATGAAGTGGCATCTTGTATATTTCGTCCAAGGCTTCATGCACCCATTATGGTGGCTTCAAAGTCATGAAATCATCACTTGTAACTCCATTCTTGTTCTTGCTCCAATGTTCATCCTTCTCCAAGCTAGGCCCTTCATTTGTAAGCAAAACAAATGTATCCAATTTAGGCAGCATCATATTCTCATGAACATTAGAATCATTACCAAGAAACGAAAGTACCTGGTAATTTAGTTGGCGTGCACGAGCTCTAGTAATTGGTCCAGTATGTATAGCAGCAGGGGCTGTGGGTGTAACAATTGTATTGATGTCCTCATCATCCTCCCCTTCTTGAAATGAAGTCGTCCTCGACGGAAGGTCATCTTCCTCACCCAAATAAGGCTTCAAATCTGCAATTTTAAAAGTGGGACTAACCCCAAAATCTGCAGGCAGCTCAAGTTTATATGCATTATCATTTATTTTCTCTAACACCTTAAAGGGACCATCAGCACGTGGCATTAACTTTGATTTGCGCAAATCAGGAAATCTATCCTTACGCAAATGTAACCAAACAAGATCTCCAGGTGCAAACACAACATGTTTTCTACCCTTATCTCCAGCAAGTTTATATTTAGCATTCATACGCTCAATGTTTTCCTTAGTTAACTCATGCATTTTTAAAATCAATTCAGCATGTTGTTTAGCATCAAAATTAACCTTCTCCGAAGATGGAAGAGGCAACAAATCAATAGGTGCACGAGGTAGGAAACCATACACAACTTCAAAAGGGCACATCTTAGTAGTAGAATGCAATGAACGATTATAAGCAAATTCAATATGAGGCAAGCATTCGTCCCATATTTTCTTATTATTCTTCAAAACAGCCCTAAGCATAGTAGACAACGTTCTATTGACTACTTCAGTTTATCCATCAGTTTGGGGGTGACAAGTAGTACTAAAAAGCAGTTTAGTCCCCAACTTAGCCCATAAACATCTCCAAAAGTGGCTAAGAAATTTAGTATCACGATCTGAAACAATAGTATTTGGCACACCATGCAAGCGAATAATTTCAGGAAAGAACAAATCAGCAACATTAACAGCATCATCGCTTTTATGACATGGTATAAAGTGTGCCATTTTCGAGAATCTATCCATGACAGCAAATATGCTATCCCTCCCCTTCTTTGTTCGAGGTAAACCTAAAACAAAGTCCATAGATATATCCTCCCAAGGAACACTAGGTACAGGCAAAGGCATATATAAACCATGAGGATTGAGTCGTGACTTAGCTTTTTGACATGTAGTGCAGCGAGCAATAAAACGCTCAACATCCCGTCTCATCTTTGGCCAAAAGAAATGTGTAGCAAGTACGTCCTCCGTCTTCTTCACGCCAAAGTGTCCCATTAATCATCCTCCATGCGCCTCCTGCAACAACAAAAGACGAACGGAGCTAGCTGGAATGCATAGCTTGTGATGAGGACATCAATACAATTGTTACACCCACAACCCCTGCTGCTATACATACTGGACCAATTACTAGAGCTCGTGCACGCCAACTAAATTACCAGGTACTTTCGTTTCTTGGTAATGATTCTAATGTTCATGAGAATATGATGCTGCCTAAATTGGATACATTTGTTTTGCTTACAAATGAAGGGCCTAGCTTGGAGAAGGATGAACATTGGAGCAAGAACAAGCATGGAGATGATGGCATGCGCAAGGGAAACAAGAACGGAGTTACAAGTGATGATTTCAGGACTTTGAAGCCACCATAATGGGTGCATGAAGCCTTGGACGAAATATACAAGATGCCACTTCATAAATTTCGTCCCGAGGCTATTTTAGGTGCTGCGTCACCTTATTATTGGGCCAGGCCCATGTAATTTCGAAATAATAAGTATAGGCTATTTTTAGAGTCCGTATGTGTGGGGAAACAAGAGATAGGGTTGATTTTGGACCCCTCCACCAAGGGCCACGAAATTCCCCCCTCTTCCTCCATATATACAGCCCTTAGGGCATCGTTTAGACTTTGGGTTTTGTTTAGATTAAAAGTTCGCCATAGCTGCAACTTCGCGTACTTCGTTTGTGTTCAACGACCAGACAAAGGCGTCACAGAACCCCACCTTGATCAATAAAGCTTTCATCTTATATTCGCAATATCCAGATTGCAATCTTAGTTTCTTGCTTGTTCTTCGTTTGCTCGCAGGAAACAGACCCTCGTGGTCAGGTTGATCGTGCTCCAGCGTGGTCAATAACCTCTCGGAGTTGGTTTAGCGATTGCTAAGGCGCGACGTCCTCGCACGTTCGTAGTCGGATCGTCAAAGTCGACTTCCACCAAAGCGATATCCATCATCTCATCGAAAGACGGGACACCTTTGCCTCTATCAAGTGGTATCAGATTTCCAGGTTGCTCGGTGAGATTTTACAGTTTTTCGTAGTTTAGATCGAGTCTGTTCTTCATACCTACAGTCCCCGAAAAAGCCACACAAAAAAAATAGGGTTAGTTCATCATATCCGAACCAATCTGAGCCTTTGCATAATCTTTTTAGGGTTTTGCTTTGTTGAATTTGCGGTTGCATCGTCGTGTCTAGTTGCTGGTCTTAGAGTCTAGTCTTTTAGAGTTTCGAGTTCTGGTCATAAGTTGTCACGCCGCCGCCGCACCATCATCATCACCCCTGCCATCTACCACCACCGCTTATCCGCCACCGCTTCGAATCCGTATCCATATACCACCAAAGCTGTCATATACCAGCACCGCTGCCATCTACCACCATATATCCACCACCAATCCGAGTTCTTGTCATATTAGGTTTGTTTTCGAGATCCATCTAGATTCCGTTTCGTGTTTCCTTGCCGGAGTCGGGTAGCCACGCTCCGTTTAGGCCCAAAATTTTTCGAAAACGCATTTTTTGAAAAATTTTCTGGCTATCCTATTTTTAGGTGTTTCTGAGTGTTTTGAGACAGGTGCCATTATAGGAAGTTTTTTTTGACCCGTTTCCAGTTTTTGGGTCCGGGCAGTCCAAAAAAAAAAAATTGGTCAAAAAAAATTTCGTGCCCATCCTGTCAGTTTGAGCTAAGAAGAGTTTTGAGACACTCGCCATTATAGTGATTTTTCACAAAAAAAAAAGAGCGCAAAAAAAAGAGCGAAAAAAAAAGAGCGAAAAAAAAATTCAGAGTGTGCTTTTCCCTTGTTTACGTGCCGCGCCGTGATTTTGTTGGTGTTCTAGGCTCGCGTCTCTAGCACAGTCTAGCCTAGGACCAGCACAGTACCGTCGTTGAGCGTTTATTCAACTTTGCATCTCTGAATTGATTATTGCTGACCCTTTTTGCTACCATAGTATAAGCCTTCCCAGCTCCACATACATCTACGTCGTGCGTTTGACTCTCCCTGGTAATCGCTCTATCGAAGCTTTGAGAGTTTTTGACTACAACGGTTGCCGATCACCGCCTGCTGCTGGGTAAGAACTGGTAAGAATTTGAGATTTGCTTGACGGATTTGTGACACCCACCACCACCACTTGTTCGTAGTCTGTAGGATCATATTCTTGTGTGTTTCTATTGCTGCTAACCATGCCAGGATCACAAGCCGACGAGATTGACTGGGAGAATTTATCGAACAAGGAGCTTCATGATAAGTTTCAGCAAATGATGACTGAACAGGTGCAAGATGTGCTGAACAATTTTGAAGAGGCCATGGAGAAGATCAATGGCCTTGAGAAGACGTTCGAAACAAAGCTCGATAACAAGTTTAATGAATTGCTCGCGCGTCTTCCACCACCACCACCCGCTGCACCTAACGCACCTCTCCAACAACAACAACAACGACTACCTCCACGTCGCGAAGCAGACCTCCGCCGAGCAAGCCGTGTTCCTCTTGCGTTTGGCCAAACTGTTGGTGCTGCTGTTGATACTTCTGTGGCTCCTGCTGCTGATGCGGAGGAGGATGGTTATGTGGGAGACTATGAGGATGAGGTTGATCAAAATCAACACTACGTGCAGCCACCTGTACCACCACCAGCAGGTCGACCTCAGGTATATATTCGTAATGGTAGGCCTGCACCACCACCTCAGGTACGAGATGATGTCCATATTCCTAAACAGAAATTGAATATTCCACCATTTGAGGGTAGATATGTTCCTGATATATATCTTACTTGGGAGTTAGAAACTGAACAACGATTTACATGTTTACAATATCCTGAGGAGAGACGAGTTGTTGCTGCCGTTTGTGCTTTCACTAGTTTTGCATGTGTATGGTGGTCTGAACATTGTAGATTATATCCTATTCCAACTACTTGGGCTGCTTTGAAAACTGCTATGCGTACGCGTTGGGTTCCACCATATTATCAACGTGAATTGCTTCAAAAATTGCAGCGTTTAAGACAAGGGAAAAATTCTGTAGAAGAATATTATCAGGAATTACAAACTGGCATGATTAGATGTGGTATTGTTGAGGAGAATGAAGCTATGCTTGCACGTTTTCTGGGTGGATTAAATAGAGAGATTCAGACCATTCTAGACTATAAGGAGTATACTAATATCACTCGTTTATTCCATCTTGCTTGTAAAGCTGAACGTGAAGTGCAGGATCGACAAGCATTGGGGCGAACTAACTTTTCTGTAGGCCGACCTTCATCATGGACACCACGTGCATCTTCTACTTCAACTGCACTAGCACCTCCATCCGGTGCCACCTCCAGCCGTGATACAAGAAAACAGGCACAACCACCATTATCTGCCAAGAGCGCACCTGCGGGGCCTGCACAGCGTTCTTCTTCTTCCATGGCATCAACAGGGCACACAAGTGATATTATTTGTCGTCGTTGTAAGGGAGGAGGTCATTATGCGAGAGAATGCAAATCTCCGCGTGTGATGATTGCTACCGCGGATGGTGGATATGAGTCCGCTAGTGACTATGATGAGGAGACTTTGGCTCTTATTACACGTGAAGAACATGGTGGAGATGATTCTGATCATGAGACGCAATACATGGCTCCTGAAGACGCTGACAGGTATGAATGTTTAGTTGCTCAACGTGTTTTGAGTGTGCAGGTCACACAAGCTGAGCAAAATCAGAGGCACAATTTGTTCCATACCAAGGGAGTTGTGAAGGAACGTTCTGTGCGCGTCATCATAGACGGAGGGAGCTACAACAACTTGGCTAGCATGGAGATGGTGGAGAAGCTTGCTCTCACCACAAGACCACATCCACATCCTTACTACATCCAATGGTTCAACAACAGCGGCAAGGTTAAGGTAACACGTACTGTTCGTGTGCATTTTAGTATCTCTACATATGCTGATTATGTTGATTGTGATGTGGTACCTATGCAAGCATGTTCCT
Source organism: Triticum dicoccoides (assembly GCF_002162155.2). Classification (NCBI taxonomy): domain Eukaryota; kingdom Viridiplantae; phylum Streptophyta; class Magnoliopsida; order Poales; family Poaceae; genus Triticum; species Triticum dicoccoides. The sequence goes on along the minus strand of NW_021179247.1, from coordinate 36,901 downwards.
TATTACTTGGTAGACCATGGCAATTTGATAAAAATTCTGTATACCATGGTAGAAACAATCACTATACTCTTGTTCATAAGGATAAAAATATTACTTTGCTTCCTATGACTCCTGATTCCATTTTGCAAGATGATATTAATAGAGCTAATAAAGCACAACAGGAGAAGAATAAGAGTGAAAATCAGATTGTGGCAAAAGAATTTGAGCAACAAATGAAGCCTAATAATAAACCATCTAGTGTTGCTTCTGAAATTAAATTGAAAAGTGCATGTTTATTTGCCACCAAATCTGATATTGATGAGCTAGATTTCAGCAAATCTGTTTGCTATGCTTTTGTGTGCAAAGAGGCATTATTTTCACTCGTGGACGTGCCTTCCTCTTTGCCTCCTGCTGTCACTAACATTTTGCAGGAGTTCACTGACGTTTTTCCACAAGACGTGCCACCGGGATTACCGCCTATTCGAGGGATTGAGCATCAGATTGACTTAATTCCCGGTGCTTCACTTCCAAACCGTGCACCATACCGTACCAATCCAGAGGAGACGAAGGAGATTATGCGTCAAGTACAAGAGCTTCTCGACAAAGGTTATATACGCGAATCCCTTAGTCCTTGTGCTGTTCCTATTATTCTAGTGCCGAAAAAGGATGGTACATCACGTATGTGTGTTGATTGTAGAGGCATTAATAATATTACTATTCGTTATCGTCATCCTATTCCTAGGCTAGATGATATGCTTGATGAATTGAGTGGCTCTACAATATTCTCCAAAGTTGATTTGCGTAGTGGCTACCATCAAATTCGTATGAAATTGGGAGATGAATGGAAAACAGCATTTAAAACTAAGTTTGGATTATATGAGTGGTTACTCATGCCTTTTGGGTTAACTAATGCACCTAGTACTTTCATGAGATTAATGAACGAAGTTTTACGTGCTTTCATTGGACGATTTGTGGTAGTTTACTTTGATGACATATTGATTTATAGCAGATCTTTGGAGGAACATTTGGAACATTTACGTGCTGTTTTTATTGCTCTACGTGATGCACGTTTGTTTGGTAACCTTGGGAAGTGCACCTTTTGCACCGACCGAGTATCTTTTCTTGGCTATGTTGTTACTCCACAGGGAATTGAAGTTGATAAAGCCAAGATTGAAGCTATTGAGAGTTGGCCGCAGCCCAAAACGGTCACACAAGTGAGGAGTTTTCTTGGCCTCGCTGGATTCTATAGGCGTTTTATGAGAGATTTCAGCACCATTGCTGCACCTCTCAATGAGCTTACAAAGAAAGATGTGCCTTTTCTTTGGGGTACCGCACAGGAAGAAGCCTTCACGGCATTGAAAGATAAGTTGACACATGCTCCTTTACTCCAACTTCCTGATTTTAATAAGACTTTTGAGCTTGAATGTGATGCTAGTGGAATTGGATTAGGAGGTGTGTTATTACAAGATGGCAAACCTGTTGCATACTTTTCTGAAAAATTGAGTGGGCCTAGTCTGAATTATTCTACTTATGATAAAGAATTATATGCTCTTGTTCGGACTTTAGAAACATGGCAACATTATTTATGGCCCAAAGAATTTGTTATACATTCTGATCATGAATCATTGAAACATATTAAAAGTCAAGCTAAACTGAATCGTAGACATGCTAAATGGGTTGAATTCATTGAGACTTTCCCTTATGTCATTAAACACAAGAAGGGAAAAGAAAATGTTATTGCTGATGCTTTGTCTCGTCGCTATACTATGCTTTCTGATAGAGGCAAAGGTGTCCCGTCTTTCGATGAGATGGTGAATTTCGCTTTGGTGGAAGTAGACTTTGACGATCCGACTACGAACGTGCGAGGACGTCGCGCCTTAGCAATCGCTAAACCAACTCCGAGAGGTTATTGACCACGCCGGAGCACGATCAACCTGACCACGAGGGTCTGTTTCCTGCGAGCAAACGAAGAACAAGCAAGAAACTAAGATTGCAATCTGGATATTGCGAATATAAGATGAAAGCTTTATTGATCAAGGTGGGGTTCTGTGACGCCTTTGTCTGGTCGTTGAACACAAACGAAGTACGCGAAGTTGCAGCTATGGCGAACTTTTAATCTAAACAAAACCCAAAGTCTAAACGATGCCCTAAGGGCTGTATATATGGAGGAAGAGGGGGGAATTTCGTGGCCCTTGGTGGAGGAGTCCGAAATCAACCCTATCTCTTGTTTCCCCACACATACGGACTCTAAAAATAGCCTATACTTATGTATTTCGAAATTACATGGGCCTGGCCCAATAATAAGGTGACGCAGCACCTAAAAGAGCCTCGGGATGAAATTTATGAAGTGGCATCTTGTATATTTCGTCCAAGGCTTCATGCACCCATTATGGTGGCTTCAAAGTCCTGAAATCATCACTTGTAACTCCGTTCTTGTTTCCCTTGCGCATGCCATCATCTCCATGCTTGTTCTTGCTCCAATGTTCATCCTTCTCCAAGCTAGGCCCTTCATTTGTAAGCAAAACAAATGTATCCAATTTAGGCAGCATCATATTCTCATGAACATTAGAATCATTACCAAGAAACGAAAGTACCTGGTAATTTAGTTGGCGTGCACGAGCTCTAGTAATTGGTCCAGTATGTATAGCAGCAGGGGCTGTGGGTGTAACAATTGTATTGATGTCCTCATCATTAGTCCTTGTGCTGTTCCTATTATTCTAGTGCCGAAAAAGGATGGCACATCACGTATGTGTGTTGATTGTAGAGGCATTAATAATATTACTATTCGTTATCGTCATCCTATTCCTAGGCTAGATGATATGCTTGATGAATTGAGTGGCTCTACAATATTCTCCAAAGTTGATTTGCGTAGTGGCTACCATCAAATTCGTATGAAATTGGGAGATGAATGGAAAACAGCATTTAAAACTAAGTTTGGATTATATGAGTGGTTAGTCATGCCTTTTGGGTTAACTAATGCACCTAGTACTTTCATGAGATTAATGAACGAAGTTTTACGTGCTTTCATTGGACGATTTGTGGTAGTTTACTTTGATGACATATTGATTTATAGCAGATCTTTGGAAGAACATTTGGAACATTTACGTGCTGTTTTTATTGCTCTACGTGATGCACGTTTGTTTGGTAACCTTGGGAAGTGTACCTTTTGCACCGACCGAGTATCTTTTCTTGGCTATGTTGTTACTCCACAGGGAATTGAAGTTGATAAAGCCAAGATTGAAGCTATTGAGAGTTGGCCGCAGCCCAAAACGGTCACACAAGTGAGGAGTTTTCTTGGCCTCGCTGGATTCTATAGGCGTTTTGTGAGAGATTTCAGCACCATTGCTGCACCTCTCAATGAGCTTACAAAGAAAGATGTGCCTTTTCTTTGGGGTACCGCACAGGAAGAAGCCTTCACGGCATTGAAAGATAAGTTGACACATGCTCCTTTACTCCAACTTCCTGATTTTAATAAGACTTTTGAGCTTGAATGTGATGCTAGTGGAATTGGATTAGGAGGTGTGTTATTACAAGATGGCAAACCTGTTGCATACTTTTCTGAAAAATTGAGTGGGCCTAGTCTGAATTATTCTACTTATGATAAAGAATTATATGCTCTTGTTCGGACTTTAGAAACATGGCAACATTATTTATGGCCCAAAGAATTTGTTATACATTCTGATCATGAATCTTTGAAACATATTAAAAGTCAAGCTAAACTGAATCGTAGACATGCTAAATGGGTTGAATTCATTGAGACTTTCCCTTATGTCATTAAACACAAGAAGGGAAAAGAAAATGTTATTGCTGATGCATTGTCTCGTCACTATACTATGCTTTCACAACTTGACTTCAAAATATTTGGTTTGGAGACAATCAAAGATCAATATGTGCATGATGCTGATTTTAAAGATGTAATGCAGAATTGTAAAGAAGGAAGAATGTGGAACAAGTTTGTTGTTAACGATGGATTTGTGTTTCGTGCTAACAAGCTATGCATTCCAGCTAGCTCCGTTCGTCTTTTGTTGTTGCAGGAGGCGCATGGAGGAGGATTAATGGGACACTTTGGCGTGAAGAAGACGGAGGACGAACTTGCTACACATTTCTTTTGGCCAAAGATGAGACGGGATGTTGAGCGTTTTATTGCTCGCTGCACTACATGTCAAAAAGCTAAGTCACGACTCAATCCTCATGGTTTATATATGCCTTTGCCTGTACCTAGTGTTCCTTGGGAGGATATATCTATGGACTTTGTTTTAGGTTTACCTCGAACAAAGAAGGGGAGGGATAGCATATTTGTTGTCGTGGATAGATTCTCGAAAATGGCACACTTTATACCATGTCATAAAAGCGATGATGCTGTTAATGTTGCTGATTTGTACTTTCGTGAAATTATTCGCTTGCATGGTGTGCCAAATACTATTGTTTCAGATCGTGATACTAAATTTCTTAGCCACTTTTGGAGATGTTTATGGGCTAAGTTGGGGACTAAACTGCTTTTTAGTACTACTTGTCACCCCCAAACTGATGGACAAACTGAAGTAGTCAATAGAACGTTGTCTACTATGCTTAGGGCTGTTTTGAAGAATAATAAGAAAATGTGGGAGGAATGCTTGCCTCATATTGAATTTGCTTATAATCGTTCATTGCATTCTACTACTAAGATGTGCCCTTTTGAAGTTGTGTATGGTTTCCTACCTCGTGCACCTATTGATTTGTTGCCTCTTCCATCTTCGGAGAAGGTTAATTTTGATGCTAAACAACGTGCTGAATTGATTTTAAAAATGCATGAGTTAACTAAGGAAAACATTGAGCGTATGAATGCTAAATATAAACTTGCTGGAGATAAGGGTAGAAAACATGTTGTGTTTGCACCTGGAGATCTTGTTTGGTTACATGTGCGTAAGGATAGATTTCCTGATTTGCGCAAATCAAAGCTAATGCCACGTGCTGATGGTCCCTTTAAGGTGTTAGAGAAAATAAATGATAATGCATATAAACTTGAGCTACCTGCAGATTTTGGGGTTAGTCCCACTTTTAACATTGCAGATTTGAAGCCTTATTTGGGTGAGGAAGATGAACTTCCGTCGAGGACGACTTCATTTCAAGAAGGGGAGGATGATGAGGACATCAATACAATTGTTACACCCACAGCCCCTGCTGCTATACATACTGGACCAATTACTAGAGCTCGTGCACGCCAACTAAATTACCAGGTACTTTCGTTTCTTGGTAATGATTCTAATGTTCATGAGAATATGATGCTGCCTAAATTGGATACATTTGTTTTGCTTACAAATGAAGGGCCTAGCTTGGAGAAGGATGAACATTGGAGCAAGAACAAGCATGGAGATGATGGCATGCGCAAGGGGAACAAGAACGGAGTTACAAGTGATGATTTCAGGACTTTGAAGCCACCATAATGGGTGCATGAACCCTTGGACGAAATATACAAGATGCCACTTCCTAAATTTCGTCCCGAAGCTTTTTTAGGTGCTGCGTCACCTTATTATTGGGCCAGGCCCATGTAATTTCGAAATACATAAGTATAGGCTATTTTTAGAGTCCGTATGTGTGGGGAAACAAGAGATAGGGTTGATTTCGGACCCCTCCACCAAGGGCCACGAAATTCCCCCCTCTTCCTCCATATATACAGCCCTTAGGGCATCGTTTAGACTTTGGGTTTTGTTTAGATTAAAAGTTCGCCATAGCTGCAACTTCGCGTACTTCGTTTGTGTTCAACGACCAGACAAAGGCGTCACAGAACCCCACCTTGATCAATAAAGCTTTCATCTTATATTCGCAATATCCAGATTGCAATCTTAGTTTCTTGCTTGTTCTTCGTTTGCTCGCAGGAAACAGACCCTCGTGGTCAGGTTGATCGTGCTCCAGCATGGTCAATAACCTCTCGGAGTTGGTTTAGCGATTGCTAAGGCGCGACGTCCTCGCACGTTTGTAGTCGGATCGTCAAAGTCGACTTCCACCAAAGCGATATCCATCATCTCATCGAAAGACGGGACACCTTTGCCTCTATCAGCTTGTTAGCACGAAACACAAATCCATCGTTAACGACGAACTTGTTCCACATTCTTCCTTGTTTACAATTCTGCATTACATCTTTAAAATCAGCATCATGCACATATTGATCTTTGATGGTCTCCAAACCAAATATTTTGAAGTCAAGTTGTGAAAGCATAGTATAGCGGCGAGACAATGCATCAGCAATAACATTTTCTTTTCCCTTCTTGTGTTTAATGACATAAGGAAAAGTCTCGATGAATTCAACCCATTTAGCATGTCTACGATTCAGTTTAGCTTGACTTTTAATATGTTTCAAAGATTCATGATCAGAATGTATAACAAATTCTTTGGGCCATAAATAATGTTGCCGTGTTTCTAAAGTCCGAACAAGAGCATATAATTCTTTATCATAAGTAGAATAATTCAGACTAGGCCCACTCAATTTTTCAGTAAAGTATGCCACAGGTTTGCCATCTTGTAATAACACACCGCCTAATCCAATTCCACTAGCATCACATTCAAGCTCAAAAGTCTTATTAAAATCAGGAAGTTGGAGTAAAGAAGCATGTGTCAACTTATCTTTCAATACCGAGAAGGCTTCTTCCTGTGCGGTACCCCAAAAAAAAGGCACATCTTTCTTTGTAAGCTCATTGAGAGGTGCAGCAATGGTGCTAAAATCTCTCACAAAATGCCTATAGAATCCAGCGAGGCCAAGAAAACTCCTCACTTGTGTGACCGTTTTGGGTTGCGGCCAGCTCTCAATAGCTTCAATCTTGGCTTTATCAACTTCAATTCCCTGTGGAGTAACAACATAGCCAAGAAAAGATACTCGGTCGGTGCAAAAGGTGCACTTCCCAAGGTTACCAAACAAACGTGCATCACGTAGAGCAACAAAAACAGCACGTAAATGTTCCAAATGTTCTTCCAAAGATCTGCTATAAATCAATATGTCATCAAAGTAAACTACCACAAATCATCCAATGAAAGCACGTAAAACTTCGTTCATTAATCTCATGAAAGTACTAGGCGCATTAGTTAACCCAAAAGGCATGACTAACCACTCATATAATCCAAACTTAGTTTTAAATGCTGTTTTCCATTCATCCCCCAATTTCATACGAATTTGATGGTATCCACTACGCAAATCAACTTTGGAGAATATTGTAGAGCCACTCAATTCATCAAGCATATCATCTAGCCTAGGAATAGGATGACGATAACGAATAGTAATATTATTAATGCCTCTACAATCAACACACATACGCGATGTACCATCCTTTTTCGCTACTAGAATAATAGGAACAGCACAAGGACTAAGGGATTCGCGTATATAACCTTTGTCGAGAAGCTCTTGTACTTGACGCATAATCTCCTTCGTCTCCTCTGGATTGGTACGGTATGGCGCACGTTTTGGCAGTGAAGCACCGGGAATTAAGTCGATCTGATGCTCAATCCCTCGAATAGGTGGTAATCCCGGTGGCACGTCTTGTGGAAAGACGTCAGCGAACTCCTGCAAAATGTTAGTGACGGCAGGAGGCAAAGAGGAAGGCACGTCCTCGAATGAAAATAATGCCTCTTTGCACACAAAAGCATAGCAAACAGATTTGCTGAAATCTAGCTCATCAATATCAGATTTGGTGGCAAATAAACATGCACTTTTCAATTTAATTTCAGAAGCAACACTAGATGGTTTATTATTAGGCTTCATTTGTTGCTCAAATTCTTTTGCCACAATCTGATTTTCACTCTTATTCTTCTCTTGTTTTGCTTTATTAGCTCTATTAATATCATCTTTCAAAATAGAATCAGGAGTCATAGGAAGCAAAGTAATATTTTTATCCTTATGAACAAGAGTATACTGATTGTTTCTACCATGGTGTACAGAATTTTTATCAAATTGCCATGGTCTACCAAGTAATAAGGAACATGCTTGCATAGGTACCACATCACAATCAACATAATCAGCATATGTAGATATACTAAAATGCACACGAACAGTACGTGTTACCTTAACCTTGCCGCTGTTGTTGAACCATTGGATGTAGTAAGGATGTGGATGTGGTCTTGTGGTGAGAGAAAGCTTCTCCACCATCTCCATGCTAGCCAAGTTGTTGCAGCTCCCTCCATCTATGATGACGCACACAGAACGTTCTTTCACAACTCCCTTGGTATGGAACAAATTGTGCCTCTGATTTTGCTCAGCTTGTGTGACCTGCACACTCAAAACACGTTGAGCAACTAAACATTCATACCTGTCAGCGTCTTCAGGAGCCATGTATTGCGTCTCATGATCAGAATCATCTCCACCATGTTCTTCACGTGTAATAAGAGCCAAAGTCTCCTCATCATAGTCACTAGTGGACTCATATCCACCATCCGCGGTAGCAATCATCACACGCGGAGATTTGCATTCTCTCGCATAATGACCTCCTCCCTTACAACGACGACAAATAATATCACTTGTGTGCCCTGTTGATGCCATGGAAGAAGAAGAACGCTGTGCAGGCCCCGCAGGTGCGCTCTTGGCAGATAATGGTGGTTGTGCCTGTTTTCTTGTATCACGGCTGGAGGTGGCACCGGATGGAGGTGCTGGGGCAGTTGAAGTAGAAGATGCACGTGGTGTCCATGATGAAGGTCGGCCTGCAGAAAAGTTAGTTCGCCCCAATGCTTGTCGATCCTGCACTTCACGTTCAGCTTTACAAGCAAGATGGAATAAACGAGTGATATTAGTATACTCCTTATAGTCTAGAATGGTCTGAATCTCTCTATTTAATCCACCCAGAAAACGTGCAAGCATAGCTTCATTCTCCTCAACAATACCACATCTAATCATGCCAGTTTGTAATTCCTGATAATATTCTTCTACAGAATTTTTCCCTTGTCTTAAACGCTGCAATTTTTGAAGCAATTCACGTTGATAATATGGTGGAACCCAACGCGTACGCATAGCAATTTTCAAAGCAGCCCAAGTAGTTGGAATAGGATATAATCTACAATGTTCAGACCACCATACACATGCAAAACTAGTGAAAGCACAAACGGCAGCAGCAACTCGTCTCTCCTCAGGATATTGTAAACATGTAAATCGTTGTTTAGTTTCTAACTCCCAAGTAAGATATATATCAGGAACATATCTTGATAGAGGCGGGGTGTCCCGATCTTTCGATGAGATGATAACTATCGATTTGGTGGAGACGACTTTGACGATCCGACTACAAACGTGCAATGACGTTGTGCCTTAGCAATCGCTAAACCAACTCCGAAAGGTTATTGACCACGCCGGAGCACGATCAACCTGACCACGAAGGTCTATTCCTGCAAGCAATCGAAGAACAAGCAAGAATATGATAAAAGCAATCTGAATATCGCGAATATGTATGAAGTATTAATAATGGTGGGGATCCGAAAAGTGGTCTTGGTCTGGTCGTTGGACACAAACGAAGCACACGAAGTTGCAATGGCTAACTTTTAACTAAACAAATCCCAAGAAAAAATCTACTAGATGGATCTACTTATATAGGAGCAAGGGGTGGCGGCCAAGGAGGTGGGAGGACGTCCCAAGGCAGCCTAAAACTAACCCTAGGTCGTACAAGGCTCATGGGCCCAAGTGGAGGTGATGTAACACCTTTGGACTTGTAGTTTGACTCGGATTCTGCTGCAGCATCAGATTGTTTCGTCCACAACTCGACGCTCCGGACGAATTTGAAGGTGATTCCAATTGGGTTGGAAAGTGCACGAAATCTAGTTTCCAACAAAAAAAGAATCACCCAATTCGGAGTCCGTATGAAAAATTTGTGTGCGTTTTGAGTCAGGTGTGTCTGTGCAGTCCGAATCTGAATCCAGAACGTGAGAGACTTGGACTCTATCTTCTCTTGGGCCAAAAGTGACGTGAGAGAACTTTTTGGACAGCAAATAAACATCTCTTTCTTCCTTATCTTCATATGTGGATTGTACAAATGTCCCATACACCTGCAATTAGACAAAACACAAAAGTGTGTGAAGTATTTTTGTTCTGGATAACATAAATAGATTATTGAATAGTTTGCACTAGAAATCACCTGACAAATATGCATATATGCAATATTTTTGGTCATATCCAAGGTAGTCATGTCCTCATCACAAGGACTAAGGGATTCGCGTATATAACCTTTGTCGAGAAGCTCTTGTACTTGACGCATAATCTCCTTCGTCTCCTCTGGATTGGTACGGTATGGTGCACGGTTTGGCAGTGAAGAACCGGGAATTAAGTCAATCTGATGCTCAATCCCTCGAATAGGCGGTAATCCCGGTGGCACGTCTTGTGGAAAGACGTCAGCGAACTCCTGCAAAATGTTAGTGACAGCAAGAGGCAAAGAGGAAGGCACGTCCTCGAATGAAAATAATGCCTCTTTGCACACAAAAGCATAGCAAACAGATTTGCTGAAATCTAGCTCATCAATATCAGATTTGGTGGCAAATAAACATGCACTTTTCAATTTAATTTCAGAAGCAACACTAGATGGTTTATTATTAGGCTTCATTTGTTGCTCAAATTCTTTTGCCACAATCTGATTTTCACTCTTATTCGTCTCCTGTTTTGCTTTATTAGCTCTATTAATATCATCTTTCAAAATGGAATCAGGAGTCATAGGAAGCAAAGTAATATTTCTACCCTTATGAACAAGAGTATAGTGATTGTTTCTACCATGGTGTACAGAATTTTTATCAAATTGCCATGGTCTACCAAGTAATAAGGAACATGCTTGCATAGGTACCACATCACAATCAACATAATCAGCATATGTAGAGATACTAAAATGCACACGAACAGTACGTGTTACCTTAACCTTGCCGCTGTTGTTGAACCATTGGATGTAGTAAGGATGTGGATGTGGTCTTCTGGTGAGAGAAAGCTTCTCCACCATCTCCATGCTAGCCAAGTTGTTGCAGCTCCCTCCATCTATGATGACGCGCACAGAACGTTCTTTCACAACTCCCTTGGTATGGAACAAATTGTGCCTCTGATTTTGCTCAGCTTGTGTGACCTGCACACTCAAAACACGTTGAGCAACTAAACATTCATACCTGTCAGCGTCTTCAGGAGCCATGTATTGCGTCTCATGATCAGAATCATCTCCACCATGTTCTTCACGTGTAATAAGAGCCAAAGTCTCCTCATCATAGTCACTAGCGGACTCATATCCACCATCCGCAGTAGCAATCATCACACGCGGAGATTTGCATTCTCTCGCATAATGACCTCCTCCCTTACAACGACGACAAATAATATCACTTGTGTGCCCTGTTGATGCCATGGAAGAAGAACTCTGTGCAGGCCCGACAGGTGTGCTCCTTGCAGATAATGGTGGTTGTGCCTGTTTTCTTGTATCACGACTGGAGGAGGCACCTGATTGAGGTGCTGGTGCAGTTGAAGTAGAAGATGCACGCGGTGTCCATGATGAAGGTCGGCCTGCAGAAAAGTTAGTTCGCGCCAATGCTTGTCGATCCTGCACTTCACGTTCAGCTTTACAAGCAAGATGGAATAAACGAGTGATATTAGTATACTCCTTATAGTCTAGAATGGTCTGAATCTCTCTATTTAATCCACCCAGAAAACGTGCAAGCATAGCTTCGTTCTCCTCAACAATACCACATCTAATCATGCCAGCTTGTAATTCCTGATAATATTCTTCTACAGAATTTTTCCCTTGTCTTAAACGCTGCAATTTTTGAAGCAATTCACGTTGATAATATGGTTGAACCTAGCGCGTACGCATAGCAGTTTTCAAAGCAGCCCAAGTAGTTGGAATAGGATATAATCTACAATGTTCAGACCACCATACACATGCAAAACTAGTGAAAGCACAAACAGCAGCAGCAACCCGTCTCTCCTCAGGATATTGTAAACATGTAAATCGTTGTTCAGTTTCTAACTCCCAAGTAAGATATATATCAGGAACATATCTACCCTCAAATGGTGGAATATTCAATTTCAGTTTAGGAATATGGACATCATCTCGTACCTGAGGTGGTGGTGCAGGCCTACCATTACGAATATATACCTGAGGTCGACCTGCTGGTGGTGGTGCAGGTGGCTGCATGTAGAGCTGATTTTGATCAACCTCATCCTCATAATCTCCCACATAATCATCCTCCTCCGCATCAGCAGCAGGAGCCACAGAAGTATCAACAGCAGCACCAACAGTTTGGCCAAATGCAAGAGGAACACGGCTCGCTCGGCGAAGGTCTGTTTCGCGACGTGGAGGTAGTCGTTGTTGTTGTTGTTGGAGAGGTGCGTTAGGTGCAGCGGGTGGTGGTGGTGGAAGACGCACGAGCAATTCATTAAACTTGTTATCGAGCTTTGTTTCGAACATCTTTTCAAGGCCAGTGATCTTCTCCATGGCCTCTTCAAAATTGTTCAGCACATCTTGCACCTGTTCTGTCATCATTTGCTGAAACTTATCATGAAGCTCCTTGTTCGATAAATTCTCCCAGTCAATCTCGTCGGCTTGTGATCCTGGCATGGTTAGCAGCAATAGAAACACACAAGAATATGATCCTACAGACTACGAACAAGTGGTGCTGGTGGGTGTCACAAATCCGTCAAGCAAAACTCAAATTCTTACCAATTCTTACCCAGCAACAGGCGGTGATCGGCAACCGTTGTAGTCAAAACTCTCAAAGCTTGGATAGAGCGATTACCAGGGAGAGTCAAATGCACGACGTAGATGTATGTGGAGCTGGGAAGGCTTATAATATGGTAGCAAAAAGGGTCAGCAATAATCAATTCAGAGATGCAAAGTTGAATAAACGCTCAACGACGATACTGTGCTGGTCCTAGGCTAGACTGTGCTAGAGACGCGAGCCTAGAACACCAACAAAATCACGGCGCGGCACGTAAACAAGGGAGGAGCACACTCTGAATTTTTTTTTCTCTTTTTTTTGCACCTTTTTTTCCTCTTTTTTTTTGCTCCGCAACAATTTTTTTTGAAAAAGTCAACAAATGGTCTAAAAACTGCCTAGCCAGAATTTTCCAGACTTAGTTTTTTTTTGAAATTGGAACTATTTTTCTTCTGCGGATGGCTCGGAAGTTGGGGAGTCCTTCTCTGTCACGACTCGGAGTATCGCGTGATCTAGAAATCGAGAACAATGCAACAATTACTGGACTCAGACTAGGACTGGTGGCGGAGATGAATCTGGTGGAACTCGGACTGGTGGCGGAGATAAATCTGGTGGAACACGGACAGGTGGCAAATATATGTTGTAGGTGAACTCGGATTGGCGTGATGGCGGCGGATATGTGGTGGCGTATATGGATTCGGATTGGCGGTGAATATGTGGTGGTGGTATATGGCAACAGCGACGATGATGATGCGGTGGTGATATATGGCAGCAGCGACGTGACAACCTATGAACAGAACTCGAAACTCTAAAAGACTAGACGCTAAGACCAGCAACTTGACACGACGATGCAACCGCAAATTCAACAAAGCAAAACCCTAAAAAGATTATGCAAAAGCTCAGATTGGTTCGGATATGATGAACTAACCCTAATTTTTTTTGTGGCTTTTTCGTGGACTGTAGGTATGAAGAACAGACTCGATCTAAACTACGAAAAACTGTAAAATCTCACCGAGCAACCTGGAAATCTGATACCACTTGATAGATGCAAAGGTGTCCCGTCTTTCGATGAGATGATGGATATCGCTTTGGTGGAAGTCGACCTTGACGATCCGACTACGAACGTGCGAGGACGTCGCGCCTTAGCAATCGCTAAACCAACTCCGAGAGGTTATTGACCACGCCGGAGCACGATCAACCTGACCACGAGGGTCTGTTTCCTGCGAGCAAACAAAGAACAAGCAAGAAACTAAGATTGCAATCTGGATATTGCGAATATAAGATGAAAGCTTTATTGATCAAGGTGGGGTTCTGTGACGCCTTTGTCTGGTCGTTGAACACAAACGAAGTACGCGAAGTTGCAGCTATGGCGAACTTTCAATCTAAACAAAACCCAAAGTCTAAACGATGCCCTAAGGGCTATATATATGGAGGAAGAGGGGGGGAATTTCGTGACCCTTGGTGGAGGGGTCTGAAATCAACCCTATCTCTTGTTTCCCCACACATACGGACTCTAAAAATAGCCTATACTTATGTATTTCGAAATTACATGGGCCTGGCCCAATAATAAGGTGACGCAGCACCTATAATAGCCTCGGGACGAAATTTATGAAGTGGCATCTTGTATATTTCGTCCAAGGCTTCATGCACCCATTATGGTGGCTTCAAAGTCCTGAAATCATCACTTGTAACTCCGTTCTTGTTCCCCTTGCGCATGCTATCATCTCCATGCTTGTTCTTAATCCAATGTTCATCCTTCTCCAAGCTAGGCCCTTCATTTGTAAACAAAACAAATGTATCCAATTTAGGCAGCATCATATTCTCATGAACATTAGAATCATTACCAAGAAACGAAAGTACCTGGTAATTTAGTTGGCATGCGCGAGCTATAGTAATTGGTCCAGTATTTATAGCAGCAGGGGTTGTGGGTGTAACAATTGTATTGATGTCCTCATCATTTACAATATCCCGAGGAGAGACGGGTTGCTCTGCTGTTTGTGGTTTCACTAGTTTTGCATGTGTCTGGTGGTCTGAACATTGTAGATTATATCCTATTCCAACTACTTGGGCTGCTTTGAAAACTGCTATGCGTACGCGTTGGGTTCCACCATATTATCAACGTGAATTGCTTCAAAAATTGCAGCGTTTAAGACAAGGAAAAATTCTGTAGAAGAATATTATAAGGAATTACAAACTGGCATGATTCGATGTGGTATTGTTGAGGAGAATGAAGCTATGCTTGCACGTTTTTTGGGTGGATTAAATAGAGAGATTCAGACCATTCTAGACTATAAGGAGTATACTAATATCACTCGTTTATTCCATCTTGCTTGTAAAGCTGAACGTGAAGTGCAGGATCGACAAGCATTGGCGCGAACTAACTTTTCTGCAGGCCGACCTTCCTCATGGACGCCGCGTGCATCTTCTACTTCAACTGCACCAACACCTCAATCAGGTGCCTCCTACAGCCGTGATACAAGAAAACAGGAACAACCACCATTATCTGCCAAGAGCGCACCTGCCGGGCCTGCACAGAGCTCTTCTTCTTCCAGGGCATCAACAGGGCACACAAGTGATATTATTTGTCGTCGTTGTAAGGGAGGAGCTCATTATGCGAGAGAATGCAAATCTCCGCGTGTGATGATTGCTACCGCGGATGGTGGATATGAGTCCGCTAGTGACTATGATGAGGAGACATTGGCTCTTATTACACGTGAAGAACATGGTGGAGATGATTCTGATCATGAGACACAATACATGGCTCCTGAAGACGCTGACAGGTATGAATGTTTAGTTGCTCAACGTGTTTTGTGTGTGCAGGTCACACAAGCTGAGCAAAATCAGAGGCACAATTTGTTCCATACCAAGGGAGTTGTGAAGGAACGTTCTGTGCGCGTCATAATAGACGGAGGGAGCTGCAACAACTTGGCTAGCATGGAGATGGTGGAGAAGCTTTCTCTCACCACAAGACCACATCCACATCCTTACTACATCCAATGGTTCAACAACAGCGGCAAGGTTAAGGTAACACGTACTGTTCGTGTGCATTTTAGTATCTCTACATATGCTGATTATGTTGATTGTGATGTGGTACTGATCAGGACATCAATACAATTGTTACACCCACAGCCCCTGCTGCTATACATACTGGACCAATTACTAGAGCTCGTGCACGCCAACTAAATTACCAGGTACTTTCGTTTCTTGGTAATGATTCTAACGTTCATGAGAATATGATGCTGCCTAAATTGGATACATTTGTTTTGCTTACAAATGAAGGGCCTAGCTTGGAGAAGGATGAACATTGGAGCAAGAACAAGCATGGAGATGATGGCATGCGCAAGGGGAACAAGAACGGAGTTACAAGTGATGATTTCAGGACTTTGAAGCCACCATAATGGGTGCATGAAGCCTTGGACGAAATATACAAGATGCCACTTCATAAATTTCGTCCCGAGGCTATTTTAGGTGCTGCGTCACCTTATTATTGGGCCAGGCCCATGTAATTTCGAAATACATAAGTATAGGCTATTTTTATAGTCCGTATGTGTGGGGAAACAAGAGATAGGGTTGATTTCGGACCCCTCCACCAAGGGCCACGAAATTCCCCCCTCTTCCTCCATATATACAGCCCTTAGGGCATCGTTTAGACTTTGGGTTTTTGTTTAGATTAAAAGTTCGCCATAGCTGCAACTTCGCGTACTTCGTTTGTGATCAACGACCAGACAAAGGCGTCACAAAACCCCACCTTGATCAATAAAGCTTTCATCTTATATTCGCAATATCCAGATTGCAATCTTAGTTTCTTGCTTGTTCTTCGTTTGCTCGCAGGAAACAGACCCTCGTGGTCAGGTTGATCGTGCTCCGGCGTGGTCAATAACCTCTGGGAGTTGGTTTAGCGATTGCTAAGGCGCGACGTCCTCGCACGTTCGTAGTCGGATCGTCAAAGTCGACTTCGACCAAAGCGAAATCCACCATCTCATCGAAAGATGGGACACCTTTGCCTCTATCAAGTGGTATCAGATTTCCAGGTTGCTCGGTGAGATTTTACAGTTTTTCGTAGTTTAGATCGAGTCTGTTCTTCATACCTACAGTCCACGAAAAAGCCACAAAAAAAATTAGGGTTAGTTCATCATATCCGAACCAATCTGAGCCTTTGCATAATCTTTTTAGGGTTTTGCTTTGTTGAATTTGCGGTTGCATCGTCGTTTCTAGTTGCTGGTCTTAGAGTCTAGTCTTTTAGAGTTTCGAGTTCTGGTCATAAGTTGTCACGCCGCCGCCGCACCATCATCATCGCCCCTGCCATCTACCACCACCGCTCCGAATCCGTATCCATATACCACCACCAATCCGTGTCCATATACCACCACCGATCCATATCCATATACTACCACCGCTACCACCACCGCTGCCATATACCACCACCATATATCCACCACCAATCCGAGTTCCTTGCTTATTAGGGTTGTTTTCGAGATCCATCTAGTTTCCGATTCGTGTTTCCTTGCCGGAGTAGGTTTCGGAAAAAAAAGTCGGGTAGCCACGCTCCGTTTTGATGAGGACATCAATACAATTGTTACACCCACAGCCCCTGCTGCTATACATACTGGACCAATTACTAGAGCTCGTGCACGCCAACTAAATTACCAGGTACTTTCGTTTCTTGGTAATGATTCTAATGTTCATGAGAATATGATGCTGCCTAAATTGGATACATTTGTTTTGCTTACAAATGAAGGGCCTAGCTTGGAGAAGGATGAACATTGGAGCAAGAACAAGCATGGAGATGATGGCATGCGCAAGGGGAACAAGAACGGAGTTACAAGTGATGATTTCAGGACCTTGAAGCCACCATAATGGGTGCATGAAGCCTTGGACGAAATATACAAGATGCCACTTCATAAATTTCGTCCCGAGGCTATTTTAGGTGCTGCGTCACCTTATTATTGGGCCAGGCCCATGTAATTTCGAAATACATAAGTACAGGCTATTTTTAGAGTCCGTATGTGTGGGGAAACAAGAGATAGGGTTGATTTCGGACCCCTCCACCAAGGGCCACGAAATTCCCCCCTCTTCCTCCATATATACAGCCCTTAGGGCATCGTTTAGACTTTGGGTTTTGTTTAGATTAAAAGTTCGCCATAGCTGCAACTTCGCGTACTTCGTTTGTGTTCAACGACCAGACAAAGGCGTCACAGAACCCCACCTTGATCAATAAAGCTTTCATCTTATATTCGCAATATCCAGATTGCAATCTTAGTTTCTTGCTTGTTCTTTGTTTGCTCGCAGGAAACAGACCCTCGTGGTCAGGTTGATCGTGCTCCGGCGTGGTCAATAACCTCTCGGAGTTGGTTTAGCGATTGCTAAGGCGCGACGTCCTCGCATGATGAGGACATCAATACAATTGTTACACCCACAGCCCCTGCTGCTATACATACTGGACCAATTACTAGAGCTCGTGCACGCCAACTAAATTACCAGGTACTTTCGTTTCTTGGTAATGATTCTAATGTTCATGAGAATATGATGCTGCCTAAATTGGATACATTTGTTTTGCTTACAAATGAAGGGCCTAGCTTGGAGAAGGATGAACATTGGAGCAAGAACAAGCATGGAGATGATGGCATGCGCAAGGGGAACAAGAACGGAGTTACAAGTGATGATTTCAGGACTTTGAAGCCACCATAATGGGTGCATGAAGCCTTGGACGAAATATACAAGATGCCACTTCATAAATTTCGTCCCGAGGCTATTTTAGGTGCTGCGTCACCTTATTATTGGGCCAGGCCCATGTAATTTCGAAATACATAAGTATAGGCTATTTTTATAGTCCGTATGTGTGGGGAAACAAGAGATAGGGTTGATTTCGGACCCCTCCACCAAGGGCCACGAAATTCCCCCCTCTTCCTCCATATATACAGCCCTTAGGGCATCGTTTAGACTTTGGGTTTTTGTTTAGATTAAAAGTTCGCCATAGCTGCAACTTCGCGTACTTCGTTTGTGATCAACGACCAGACAAAGGCGTCACAGAACCCCACCTTGATCAATAAAGCTTTCATCTTATATTCGCAATATCCAGATTGCAATCTTAGTTTCTTGCTTGTTCTTCGTTTGCTCGCAGGAAACAGACCCTCGTGGTCAGGTTGATCGTGCTCCGGCGTGGTCAATAACCTCTGGGAGTTGGTTTAGCGATTGCTAAGGCGCGACGTCCTCGCACGTTCGTAGTCGGATCGTCAAAGTCGACTTCCACCAAAGCGAAATCCACCATCTCATCGAAAGACGGGACACCTTTGCCTCTATCAAGTGGTATCAGATTTCCAGGTTGCTCTGTGAGATTTTACAGTTTTTCATAGTTTAGATCGAGTCTGTTCTTCATACCTACAGTCCACGAAAAAGCCACAAAAAAAATTAGGGTTAGTTCATCATATCCGAACCAATCTGAGCCTTTGCATAATCTTTTTAGGGTTTTGCTTTGTTGAATTTGCGGTTGCATCGTCGTTTCTAGTTGCTGGTCTTAGAGTCTAGTCTTTTAGAGTTTCGAGTTCTGGTCATAAGTTGTCACGCCGCCGCCGCACCATCATCATCACCCCTGCCATCTACCACCACCGCTTATCCGCCACCGCTTCGAATCCGTATCCATATACCACCACAGCTGTCATATACCACCACCGCTGCCATCTACCACCATATATCCACCACCAATCCGAGTTCTTGTCATATTAGGTTTGTTTTCGAGATCCATCTAGATTCCGATTCGTGTTTCCTTGCCGGAGTAGGTTTCGGAGGAAAAAAAAAAGAGTCGGGAAACCACGCTCCGTTAAGGCCCAAAATTTTTCGAAAACGCATTTTTCGAAAAAATTTCTGGCTATCCTGTTTTTAGGTGTTTCTGAGTGTTTTGAGACAGGTGCCATTATAGGAAGTTTTTTTTGACCCGTTTCCAGTTTTTGGGTCCGGGCAGTCGAAAAAAAAAATTTGGTCGAAATTTTTTTTTCGTGCCCATCCTGTGAGTTTGACCTAGGAAGAGTTTTGAGACACTCGCCATTATAGTGATTTTTCGCAAAAAAAAAAGCAGCGCAAAATTTCGTGCCCATCCTGTGTGTTCACATTAATCACGCAGCCGTCGCATCATTATCCCATCCACTGTCCACCATCCCATCCACCAATTTCCACCACGTGCTACGCACTGTTTATTGTCATAATCATAGTTGAGGTCACTCACATCTTCGCCAGATCAAATCTGCATCTTATCTAGTTTGTCTTGGAAAGAGGGATTGAGCATCAGATTGACTTAATTCCCGGTGCTTCACTGCCAAACCATGCACCATACCGTACCAATCCAGAGGAGACGAAGGAGATTATGCGTCAAGTACAAGAGCTTCTCGACAAAGGTTATATACGCGAATCCCTTAGTCCTTGTGTTGTTCCTATTATTCTAGTGCCGAAAAAGGATGGTACATCACGTATGTGTGTTGATTGTAGAGGCATTAATAATATTACTTGATGAGGACATCAATACAATTGTTACACCCACAGCCCCTGCTGCTATACATATTGGACCAATTACTAGAGCTCGTGCACGCCAACTAAATTACCAGGTACTTTCGTTTCTTGGTAATGATTCTAATGTTCATGAGAATATGATGCTGCCTAAATTGGATACATTTGTTTTGCTTACAAATGAAGGGCCTAGCTTGGAGAAGGATGAACATTGGAGCAAGAACAAGCATGGAGATGATGGCATGCGCAAGGGGAACAAGAACGGAGTTACAAGTGATGATTTCAGGACTTTGAAGCCACCATAATGGGTGCATGAAGCCTTGGACGAAATATACAAGATACCACTTCATAAATTTCGTCCCGAGGCTATTTTAGGTGCTGCGTCACCTTATTATTGGGCCAGGCCCATGTAATTTCGAAATACATAAGTATAGGCTATTTTTAGAGTCCGTATGTGTGGGGAAACAAGAGATAGGGTTGATTTCGGACCCCTCCACCAAGGGCCACGAAATTCCCCCCTCTTCCTCCATATATACAGCCCTTAGGGCATCGTTTAGACTTTGGGTTTTGTTTAGATTAAAAGTTCGCCATAGCTGCAACTTCGCGTACTTCGTTTGTGTTCAACGACCAGACAAAGGCGTCACAGAACCCCACCTTGATCAATAAAGCTTTCATCTTATATTCGCAATATCCAGATTGCAATCTTAGTTTCTTGCTTGTTCTTCGTTTGCTCGCAGGAAACAGACCCTCGTGGTCAGGTTGATCGTGCCTCGGCGTGGTCAATAACCTCTCGGAGTTGGTTTAGCGATTGCTAAGGCGCGACGTCCTCGCACGTTCGTAGTCGGATCGTCAAAGTCGACTTCCACCAAAGCGAAATCCACCATCTCATCGAAAGACGGGACACCTTTGCCTCTATCAGTATGGTTTCCTACCTCGTGCACCTATTGATTTGTTGCCTCTTCCATCTTCGGAGAAGGTTAATTTTGATGCTAAACAACGTGCTGAATTGATTTTAAAAATGCATGAGTTAACTAAGGAAAACATTGAGCGTATGAATGCTAAATATAAACTTGCTGGAGATAAGGGTAGAAAACATGTTGTGTTTGCACCTGGAGATCTTGTTTTGGTTACATTTGCGTAAGGATAGATTTCCTGATTTGCGCAAATCAAAGCTAATGCCACGTGCTGATGGTCCCTTTAAGGTGTTAGAGAAAATAAATGATAATGCATATAAACTTGAGCTGCCTGCAGATTTTGGGGTTAGTCCCACTTTTAACATTGCAGATTTGAAGCCTTATTTGGGTGAGGAAGATGAACTTCCGTCGAGGACGACTTCATTTCAAGAAGGGGAGGATGATGAGGACATCAATACAATTGTTACACCCACAGCCCCTGCTGCTATACATACTGGACCAATTACTAGAGCTCGTACACGCCAACTAAATTACCAGGTACTTTCGTTTCTTGGTAATGATTCTAATGTTCATGAGAATATGATGCTGCCTAAATTGGATACATTTGTTTTGCTTACAAATGAAGGGCCTAGCTTGGAGAAGGATGAACATTGGAGCAAGAACAAGCATGGAGATGATGGCATGCGCAAGGGGAACAAGAACGGAGTTACAAGTGATGATTTCAGGACTTTGAAGCCACCATAATGGGTGCATGAAGCCTTGGACGAAATATACAAGATGCCACTTCATAAATTTCGTCCCGAGGCTATTTTAGGTGCTGCGTCACCTTATTATTGGGCCAGGCCCATGTAATTTCGAAATACATAAGTATAGGCTATTTTTATAGTCCGTATGTGTGGGGAAACAAGAGATAGGGTTGATTTCGGACCCCTCCACCAAGGGCCACGAAATTCCCCCCTCTTCCTCCATATATACAGCCCTTAGGGCATCGTTTAGACTTTGGGTTTTTGTTTAGATTAAAAGTTCGCCATAGCTGCAACTTCGCGTACTTCGTTTGTGATCAACGACCAGACAAAGGCGTCACAAAACCCCACCTTGATCAATAAAGCTTTCATCTTATATTCGCAATATCCAGATTGCAATCTTAGTTTCTTGCTTGTTCTTCGTTTGCTCGCAGGAAACAGACCCTCGTGGTCAGGTTGATCGTGCTCCGGCGTGGTCAATAACCTCTGGGAGTTGGTTTAGCGATTGCTAAGGCGCGACGTCCTCGCACGTTCGTAGTCGGATCGTCAAAGTCGACTTCGACCAAAGCGAAATCCACCATCTCATCGAAAGATGGGACACCTTTGCCTCTATCAAGTGGTATCAGATTTCCAGGTTGCTCGGTGAGATTTTACAGTTTTTCGTAGTTTAGATCGAGTCTGTTCTTCATACCTACAGTCCACGAAAAAGCCACAAAAAAAATTAGGGTTAGTTCATCATATCCGAACCAATCTGAGCCTTTGCATAATCTTTTTAGGGTTTTGCTTTGTTGAATTTGCGGTTGCATCGTCGTTTCTAGTTGCTGGTCTTAGAGTCTAGTCTTTTATAATGTCGAGTTCTGGTCATAAGTTGTCACGCCGCCGCCGCACCATCATCATCACCCCTGCCATCTACCACCACCGCTTATCCGCCACCGCTTCGAATCCGTATCCATATACCACCACAGCTGTCATATACCACCACCGCTGCCATCTACCACCATATATCCACCACCAATCCGAGTTCTTGTCATATTAGGTTTGTTTTCGAGATCCATCTAGATTCCGATTCGTGTTTCCTTGCCGGAGTATGTTTCGGAGGAAAAAAAATAAAAAAAACGAGTCGGGAAACCACGCTCCGTTTAGGCCCAAAATTTTTCCAAAACGCATTTTCCGAAAAAAATTCTGGCTATCCTGTTTTTAGGTGTTTCTGAGTGTTTTGAGACAGGTGCCATTATAGGAAGTTTTTTTTGACCCGTTTCCAGTTTTTGGGTCCGGGCAGTCGAAAAAAAAAATTTGGTCGAATTTTTTTTTTCGTGCCCATCCTGTCAGTTTGACCTAGGAAGAGTTTTGAGACACTCGCCATTATAGTGATTTTTCGCAAAAAAAAGCAGCGCAAAATTTCGTGCCCATCCTGTGTGTTCACATTAATCACGCAGCCGCCGCATCATTATCCCATCCACTGTCCACCATCCCATCCACCAATTTCCACCACGTGCTACGCACTGTTTATTGTCATAATCATAGTTGAGGTCACTCACATCTTCGCCAGATCGAATCTGCATCTTATCTAGTTTGTCTTGGAAAGAGGGATTGAGCATCAGATTGACTTAATTCCCGGTGCTTCACTGCCAAACCGTGCACCATACCGTACCAATCCAGAGGAGACGAAGGAGATTATGCGTCAAGTACAAGAGCTTCTCGACAAAGGTTATATACGCGAATCCCTTAGTCCTTGTGCTGTTCCTATTATTCTAGTGCCGAAAAAGGATGGTACATCACGTATGTGTGTTGATTGTAGAGGCATTAACAATATTACTTGATGAGGACATCAATACAATTGTTACACCCACAGCCCCTGCTGCTATACATACTGGACCAATTACTAGAGCTCATGCACGCCAACTAAATTACCAGGTACTTTCGTTTCTTGGTAATGATTCTAATGTTCATGAGAATATGATGCTGCCTAAATTGGATACATTTGTTTTGCTTACAAATGAAGGGCCTAGCTTGGAGAAGGATGAACATTGGAGCAAGAACAAGCATGGAGATGATGGCATGCGCAAGGGGAACAAGAACGGAGTTACAAGTGATGATTTCAGGACTTTGAAGCCACCATAATGGGTGCATGAAGCCTTGGACGAAATATACAAGATGCCACTCCATAAATTTCGTCCCGAGGCTATTTTAGGTGCTGCTTCACCTTATTATTGGGCCAGGCCCATGTAATTTCGAAATACATAAGTATAGGCTATTTTTAGAGTCCGTATGTGTGGGGAAACAAGAGATAGGGTTGATTTCGGACCCCTCCACCAAGGGCCACGAAATTCCCCCCTCTTCCTCCATATATACAGCCCTTAGGGCATCGTTTAGACTTTGGGTTTTTGTTTAGATTAAAAGTTCGCCATAGCTGCAACTTCGCGTACTTCGTTTGTGATCAACGACCAGACAAAGGCGTCACAAAACCCCACCTTGATCAATAAAGCTTTCATCTTATATTCGCAATATCCAGATTGCAATCTTAGTTTCTTGCTTGTTCTTCGTTTGCTCGCAGGAAACAGACCCTCGTGGTCAGGTTGATCGTGCTCCGGCGTGGTCAATAACCTCTGGGAGTTGGTTTAGCGATTGCTAAGGCGCGACGTCCTCGCACGTTCGTAGTCGGATCGTCAAAGTCGACTTCGACCAAAGCGAAATCCACCATCTCATCGAAAGATGGGACACCTTTGCCTCTATCAAGTGGTATCAGATTTCCAGGTTGCTCGGTGAGATTTTACAGTTTTTCGTAGTTTAGATCGAGTCTGTTCTTCATACCTACAGTCCACGAAAAAGCCACAAAAAAAATTAGGGTTAGTTCATCATATCCGAACCAATCTGAGCCTTTGCATAATCTTTTTAGGGTTTTGCTTTGTTGAATTTGCGGTTGCATCGTCGTTTCTAGTTGCTGGTCTTAGAGTCTAGTCTTTTAGAGTGTCGAGTTCTGGTCATAAGTTGTCACGCCGCCGCCGCACCATCATCATCACCCCTGCCATCTACCACCACCGCTTATCCGCCACCGCTTCGAATCCGTATCCATATACCACCACAGCTGTCATATACCACCACCGCTGCCATCTACCACCATATATCCACCACCAATCCGAGTTCTTGTCATATTAGGTTTGTTTTCGAGATCCATCTAGATTCCGATTCGTGTTTCCTTGCCGGAGTATGTTTCGGAGGAAAAAAAATAAAAAAAACGAGTCGGGAAACCACGCTCCGTTTAGGCCCAAAATTTTTCCAAAACGCATATTTCGAAAAAAAATCTGGCTATCCTGTTTTTAGGTGTTTCTGAGTGTTTTGAGACAGGTGCCATTATAGGAAGTTTTTTTTGACCCGTTTCCAGTTTTTGGGTCCGGGCAGTCGAAAAAAAAATTTGGTCGAAATTTTTTTTTCGTGCCCATCCTGTCAGTTTGACCTAGGAAGAGTTTTGAGACACTCGCTATTATAGTGATTTTTCGCAAAAAAAAAGTAGCGCAAAATTTCGTGCCCATCCTGTCTGTTCACATTAATCACGCAGCCGCTGCATCATTATGCCATCCACTGTCCACCATCCCATCCACCAATTTCCATCACGTGCTACGCACTGTTTATTGTCATAATCATAGTTGAGGTCACTCACATCTTCGCCAGATCGAATCTGCATCTTATCTAGTTTGTCTTGGAAAGAGGGATTGAGCATCAGATTGACTTAATTCCCGGTGCTTCACTGCCAAACCGTGCACCATACCGTACCAATCCAGAGGAGACAAAGGAGATTATGCGTCAAGTACAAGAGCTTCTCGACAAAGGTTATATACGCGAATCCCTTAGTCCTTGTGCTGTTCCTATTATTCTAGTGCCGAAAAAGGATGGTACATCACGTATGTGTGTTGATTGTAGAGGCATTAACAATATTACTTGATGAGGACATCAATACAATTGTTACACCCACAGCCCCTGCTGCTATACATACTGGACCAATTACTAGAGCTCGTGCACGCCAACTAAATTACCAGGTACTTTCGTTTCTTGGTAATGATTCTAATGTTCATGAGAATATGATGCTGCCTAAATTGGATACATTTGTTTTGCTTACAAATGAAGGGCCTAGCTTGGAGAAGGATGAACATTGGAGCAAGAACAAGCATGGAGATGATGGCATGCGCAAGGGGAACAAGAACGGAGTTACAAGTGATGATTTCAGGACTTTGAAGCCACCATAATGGGTGCATGAAGCCTTGGACGAAATATACAAGATGCCACTCCATAAATTTCGTCCTGAGGCTATTTTAGGTGCTGCTTCACCTTATTATTGGGCCAGGCCCATGTAATTTCGAAATACATAAGTATAGGCTATTTTTAGAGTCCGTATGTGTGGGGAAACAAGAGATAGGGTTGATTTCGGACCCCTCCACCAAGGGCCACGAAATTCCCCCCTCTTCCTCCATATATACAGCCCTTAGGGCATCGTTTAGACTTTGGGTTTTGTTTAGATTAAAGTTCGCCATAGCTGCAACTTGACGTACTTCGTTTGTGTTCAACGACCAGACAAAGGCGTCACAGAACCCCACCTTGATCAATAAACCTTTCATCTTATATTCGCAATATCCAGATTGCAATCTCAGTTTCTTGCTTGTTCTTCGTTTGCTCGCAGGAAACAGACCCTCGTGGTCAGGTTGATCGTGCTCCGGCGTGGTCAATAACCTCTCGGAGTTGGTTTAGCGATTGCTAAGGCGCGACGTCCTCGCACGTTCGTAGTCGGATCGTCAAAGTCGACTTCCACCAAAGCGATATCCATCATCTCATCGAAAGACGGGACACCTTTGCCTCTATCAAGTGGTATCAGATTTCCAGGTTGCTCGGTGAGATTTTATAGTTTTTCGTAGTTTAGATCGAGTCTGTTCTTCATACCTACAGTCCACGAAAAAGCCAAAAAAAATTAGGGTTAGTTCGTCATATCCGAACCAATCTGAGCCTTTGCATAATCTTTTTAGGGTTTTGCTTTGTTGAATTTGCGGTTGCATCGTCGTGTCTAGTTGCTGGTCTTAGAGTCTAGTCTTTTAGAGTTTCGAGTTCTAGTGATAAGTTGTCACGCCGCCGCCGCACCATCATCATCGCCCCTGCCATCTACCACCACCGCACCGAATCCGTATCCATATACCACCACCAATCCGTGTCCATATACCACCACCGCTCCATATCCATATACTACCACCGCTACCACCACCGCTGCCATATACCACCACCATATATCCACCACCAATCCGAGTTCTTTGCTTTTAGGTTTGTTTTCGGGATCCATCTAGATTCCGATTCGTGTTTCCTTGCCGGAGTCGGGTAGCCACGCTCCGTTTAGGCCCAAAATTTTTTCGAAAACGCATTTTTCAAAAAAAATTCTGGCTATCCTATTTTTAGGTGTTTCTGAGTGTTTTGAGACAGGTGCCATTATAGGAAGTTTTTTTTTGATGCGTTTCCAGTTTTTGGGTCCGGGCAGTCGAAAAAAAAAATTCGAAAAAAAAAATTTCGTGCCCATCCTGTCAGTTTGACCTAGGAAGAGTTTTGAGACACTCGCCATTATAGTGCTTTTTCGCAAAAAAAAAGCAGCGCAAAAAAAAAGAGCGCAAAAAAAAAAGAGCGCAAAGAAAAATTTCAGAGTGTGCTGTTCCCATGTTTACGTGCCGCGTCGTGATTTTGTTGGTGTTCTAGGCTCGCGTCTCTAGCATAGTCTAGCCTAGGACCAGCACTGATGAGGACATGACTACCCTGGATATGACCAAAAATATTGCATATATGCATATTTGTCAGGTGATTTCTAGTGCAAACTATTCAATAATCTATTTATGTTATCCAGAACAAAAATACTTCACACACTTTTGTGTTTTGTCTAATTGCAGGTGTATGGGACATTTATACAATCCACATATGAAGATAAGGAAGAAAGAGATGTTTATTTGCTGTCCAAAAAGTTCACTCACGTCACTTTTGGCCCAAGAGAAGATAGAGTCCAAGTCTCTCACGTTCTGGATTCAGATTCGGACTGCACAGACATACCTGATTCAAAACGCACACAAGTTTTTCATACGGACTCCGAATTGGGTGATTCTTTTTTTGTTGGAAACTAGATTTCGTGCACTTTCCAACCCAATTGGAATCACCTTCAAATTCGTCCGGAGCGTTGAGTTGTGGACGAAACAATCTGATGCTGCAGCAGAATCCGAGTCAAACTACAAGTCCAAAGGTGTTACATCACCTCCACTTGGGCCCATGAGCCTTGTACGACCTAGATTTAGTTTTAGGCTGCCTTGGGACGTCCTCCCACCTCCTTGGCCGCCACCCCTTGCTCCTATATAAGTAGATCCATCTAGTAGCTTTTCCTTGGGATTTGTTTAGTTAAAAGTTAGCCATTGCAACTTCGTGTACTTCGTTTGTGTCCAACGACCAGACCAAGACCGCTTCCGGATCCCCACCATTATCAATACCTCATATATATTTGCAATATTCAGATTGCTTTATCATATTCTTGCTCGTTCTTCGATTGCTTGCAGGAATAGACCTTCGTGGTCAGGCTGACCGTGCTTCCGGCATCGTCAGTAACCTCAGGAGATTGGTTTAGCGATTGCTAAGGCGCAACGTCGTGCACGTTTGTAGTCGGATCGTCAAAGTCATCTCCACCAAATCGATAGTTATCATCTCATCGAAAGATCGGGACCCTCGCCTCTATCAAGTGGTATCAGTTTTCAGGTTGCTCGGTGAGAATTTCCAGTTTTCCTAGATTAGATTTATTTTCTTACCTATTGTCCAAGAAAAAGCCACAAAAAAAGAGTTAGATCTATTCATCCTTGGTCCAAGCCAGTCTGAGCCTTTGCAATTTTCTTTTGATTGCTTGCATAGTTGAATTATCGGTTGCATCGTCGTGTCGAGTTGCTGGTCTTAGTGTCTAGTTCGTTTAGAGTTTCGAGTTCTGTTCACATTAGTCACGCCACCGCTGCATCATTATCTCTTCCGCTGTCCACCACCCATCCATCAATTTCCACCACGTGCTACCCACCATTCATTGTCATAATAATAGTTGAGATCGTTCACATCTTCACTTGATCCAATCTGCATCTTATCTAGTTTGTTTTGGAAAGAGGGAGAAAAAGAAGATAAAGAAAAAAAAGAGAGAAAAAAACGAAAAAAAAGGAGAGAAAGAAAAAAAAGTGTGAGGAAAAAAAAAGAGAAGAAAAAAAAACAAAAAAATCGGCACAAACTTTTTCAGAGGAAAGTTGGAGACAAAGTTGTTGATATATCCTGCTTGGCTGTTGTTTCACCTCATTATCTTTACTGCCGTTGTGATCTTCACTTATATCTTGCTGTCCAGAGCTACTTAGTATCCTTCATTGATGCTAGTTGTGCTACGACGTGACCTCATTAGTGTTCTAGGCTCGTGTCTCTAGTCCGGTCTAGCCTAGGACCAGCACAGTACCGTCGTTGAGCGTTTATTCAACATTGCATCTTTGAATTGATTATTGCTAATCTTTTGCTACCATATATAGCCAACCCAGCTCCACATATTTCTACACCGTGTATACGTACGCTTCCCTGGCAATCGCTTTACTCAATATTCGGAGTTACTTGACACCGCTGGTTGCCGATCACCGCCTGCTGCATGGTAAGAACTTGTAAGACATTGATATTTGCTTTACTGTGAGCGTTTTACCACCACATCCTAGTAGTTATAGGAACATTATTTTTGGGTTTTGTTTCTTGTTCTACTAATCATGACAGGATCCAGAGTCAATTCATGGGCTTTGTCGATCTCGGGAGACGTGCCACCACCTTTGCAAATACCACAACCGTCACGAGAGGTGCACAAACATCCAAATGCACATGATCAGGTTAATCTATCTATACCACCATTTAATGGCCGTTTTAAAGCTGCTTTATATATTGAATGGGAGTTCGACATAAAAAATATATTTGCTTCCCATAATTTCGATGAACATAAAAAGGTTAAGGTTGCGGTTGGTTCTTTCACTGGTTATGCTTTGGTTTGGTGGAGTGAATATTGTCGGTTACACCCTGATTATATACCTACTACTTGGGATGATTTGAAACTTGCCATGCAACATACTTTCGTCCCTGCTTATTATACTCGTGACATGATTAAGAAGTTGCAACACTTAAAACAAGGTAGTGAAACTGTAACAAAATATTATGATGATTTACAAACTACCTTGTTGCATTCCTCTTTAGAAGAAAGTGAAGATGATTTTATGGATAGATTTTGGGGAGGATTAAACCGTGATATTCAAGAGATACTAATTCATGAAGAGTGTTATCCTATGGACCATTTGTTTCATCTTGCTTGCAAAGCTGAACAGGAAATAAAACGACGTGTTGGCCACGAGGAGAACAAGCGCACGGTGCACATTCCAAGAGTTGATATGATTGTTCCTTCAACTACTAGGCATACTATGACAACCACATCCGTTGTTGTCAGGACTACATCACCTCCACCATGTGACACATCGCCCCCGAGAGTGGCTACATCATCTGAGTTGATAATAAGAGGTAATGACAAAGGTACTGATCTTCCATCTCTACATGAGAATGATGAATGCCTTGTCAATTTGAATGCACCATCTGATGAGCTACCCACTACTTTGATCACACCACCTATTTTAGAGGACTACGTTGATAATTTAACTTTGCCATGTGATCAAACAACTGAAATACCAACAATTTTGAGTGCACCCATTGAATTAACTATTGATGCAAAATAACCAATGTTTAATCATTTTGATATGACCTCTAATCTTGGTGATGATTCTGTGTTGAATGACTTATTGCATGTTTGCTTATTTAAGCATGTTG
Organism: Triticum dicoccoides; assembly: GCF_002162155.2. Lineage (NCBI taxonomy): Eukaryota > Viridiplantae > Streptophyta > Magnoliopsida > Poales > Poaceae > Triticum > Triticum dicoccoides. The sequence continues at coordinate 6,273 of NW_021179247.1, read as the reverse complement.
TAGCATGTAAATTTGATGCAAGTAAGGTTTATTCACCAATGTTGGGATGGTTTAATGATGAACATTGTCAATCTTTTGAAATGAATAAGAGCTTCACTTATATGTGCAAACTGAGTTGCAATATTTTCATGCCTTCTACTTCTTGTGCTAATTTTTTGGCTTTAGATTTTATGAACTATGCAAGTTACTCATCTATTCATGTGTCATATATGCAAAAATCAAGGGAAGTAAAAATGGATGACATATGCATATACAACATGTACACCTTGTCTCTTTTGTTAGCCACATTTCAGATTAAGCAACGCCGAGGACGGCTTTATTTTCAAGAAGGGGAGGATGATGAGGACATGACTACCTTGGATATGACCAAAAATATTGCATATATGCATATTTGTCAGGTGATTTCTAGTGCAAACTATTCAATAATCTATTTATGTTATCCAGAACAAAAATACTTCACAACTTTTGTGTTTTGTCTAATTGCAGGTGTATGGGACATTTGTACAATCCACATATGAAGATAAGGAAGAAAGAGATGTTTATTTGCTGTCCAAAAAGTTCTCTCACGTCACTTTTGGCCCAAGAGAAGATAGAGTCCAAGTCTCTCACGTTCTGGATTCAGATTCGGACTGCACAGACATACCTGACTCAAAACGCACACAAGTTTTTCATACGGACTCCGAATTGGGTGATTCTTTTTTTGTTGGAAACTAGATTTCGTGCACTTTCCAACCCAATTGGAATCACCTTCAAATTCGTCCGGAGCGTTGAGTTGTGGACGAAACAATCTGATGCTGCAGCAGAATCCGAGTCAAACTACAAGTCCAAAGGTGTTACATCACCTCCACTTGGGCCCATGAGCCTTGTACGACCTAGATTTAGTTTTAGGCTGCCTTGGGACGTCCTCCCACCTCCTTGGCCGCCACCCCTTGCTCCTATATAAGTAGATCCATCTAGTAGCTTTTCCTTGGGATTTGTTTAGTTAAAAGTTAGCCATTGCAACTTCGTGTACTCCGTTTGTGTCCAACGACCAGACCAAGACCGCTTCCGGATCCCCACCATTATCAATACCTCATATATATTTGCAATATTCAGATTGCTTTATCATATTCTTGCTCGTTCTTCGATTGCTTGCAGGAATAGACCTTCGTGGTCAGGCTGACCGTGCTTCCGGCATCGTCAGTAACCTCAGGAGATTGGTTTAGCGAGCTAAGGCGCAACGTCGTGCACGTTTGTAGTCGGATCGTCAAAGTCATCTCCACCAAATCGATAGTTATCATCTCATCGAAAGATCGGGACCCTCGCCTCTATCAAGCACAGTACCGTCGTTGAGCGTTTATTCAACTTTGCATCTCTGAATTGATTATTGCTGACCCTTTTTGCTACCATACTATAAGCCTTCCCAGCTCCACATACATCTACGTCGTGTGTTTGACTCTCCCTGGTAATCGCTCTATCCAAGCTTTGAGAGTTTTTGACTACAACGGTTGCCGATCACTGCCTGCTGCTGGGTAAGAACTGGTAAGAATTTGAGATTTGCTTGACGGATTTGTGATACACCACCACCACTTCTTAGTAGTCTGTAGGATCATATTCTTGTGTGTTTCTATTGCTGCTAACCATGCCAGGATCACAAGCCGACGAGATTGACTGGGCGAACTTATCGAACAAGGAGCTTCATAATAAGTTTCAGCAAATGATGACTGAACAGGTGCAAGATGTGCTGAACAATTTTGAAGAGGCTATGGAGAAGATTACTGGCCTTGAGAAGACGTTCGAAACAAAGCTCGATAACAGATTTAATGAACTACTTGCGCGTCTTCCACCACCGGCTGCACCTGTCGCACCTCTGCAACAACAACAACTACGCCCCCTTCCGAATCAGTATGGACGAGCACAGCGTGTTCCTATTGAGCGAGGACAAAATTCTGGTGCCGCTGCTACTGCTGTTGGTGCTTCTTTGGCTCCTGCTACTACTGCTGCTGGTACCCAGGAGGATGATGATTATGTGGGAGATTATGAGGATGAGGTTGATCAAAATCAACACTACGTGCTGATGAGGACATGACTACCTTGGATATGACCAAAAATATTGCATATATGCATATTTGTCAGGTGATTTCTAGTGCAAACTATTCAATAATCTATTTATGTTATCCAGAACAAAAATACTTCACACACTTTTGTGTTTTGTCTAATTGCAGGTGTACGGGACATTTGTACAATCCACATGTGAAGATAAGGAAGAAAGAGATGTTTATTTGCTGTCCAAAAAGTTCTCTCACGTCACTTTTGGCCCAAGAGAAGATAGAGTCCAAGTCTCTCACGTTCTGGATTCAGATTCGGACTGCACAGACATACCTGACTCAAAACGCACACAAGTTTTTCATACGGACTCCGAATTGGGTGATTCTTTTTTTGTTGGAAACTAGATTTCGTGCACTTTCCAACCCAATTGGAATCACCTTCAAATTCGTCCGGAGCGTTGAGTTGTGGACGAAACAATCTGATGCTGCAGCAGAATCCGAGTCAAACTACAAGTCCAAAGGTGTTACATCACCTCCACTTGGGCCCATGAGCCTTGTACGACCTAGATTTAGTTTTAGGCTGCCTTGGGACGTCCTCCCACCTCCTTGGCCGCCACCCCTTGCTCCTATATAAGTAGATCCATCTAGTAGCTTTTCCTTGGGATTTGTTTAGTTAAAAGTTAGCCATTGCAACTTCGTGTACTCCGTTTGTGTCCAACGACCAGACCAAGACCGCTTCCGGATCCCCACCATTATCAATACCTCATATATATTTGCAATATTCAGATTGCTTTATCATATTCTTGCTCGTTCTTCGATTGCTTGCAGGAATAGACCTTCGTGGTCAGGCTGACCGTGCTTCCGGCATCGTCAGTAACCTCAGGAGATTGGTTTAGCGAGCTAAGGCGCAACGTCGTGCACGTTTGTAGTCGGATCGTCAAAGTCATCTCCACCAAATCGATAGTTATCATCTCATCGAAAGATCGGGACCCTCGCCTCTATCAAGCACAGTACCGTCGTTGAGCGTTTATTCAACTTTGCATCTCTGAATTGATTATTGCTGACCCTTTTTGCTACCATACTATAAGCCTTCCCAGCTCCACATACATCTACGTCGTGTGTTTGACTCTCCCTGGTAATCGCTCTATCCAAGCTTTGAGAGTTTTTGACTACAACGGTTGCCGATCACTGCCTGCTGCTGGGTAAGAACTGGTAAGAATTTGAGATTTGCTTGACGGATTTGTGATACACCACCACCACTTCTTAGTAGTCTGTAGGATCATATTCTTGTGTGTTTCTATTGCTGCTAACCATGCCAGGATCACAAGCCGACGAGATTGACTGGGCGAACTTATCGAACAAGGAGCTTCATGATAAGTTTCAGCAAATGATGACTGAACAGGTGCAAGATGTGCTGAACAATTTTGAAGAGGCTATGGAGAAGATTACTGGCCTTGAGAAGACGTTCGAAATAAAGCTCGATAACAGATTTAATGAACTACTTGCGCGTCTTCCACCACCGGCTGCACCTGTCGCACCTCTGCAACAACAACAACTACGCCCCCTTCCGAATCAGTATGGACGAGCACAGCATGTTCCTATTGAGCGAGGACAAAATTCTGGTGCCGCTGCTACTGCTGTTGGTGCTTCTTTGGCTCCTGCTACTACTGCTGCTGGTACCCAGGAGGATGATGATTATGTGGGAGATTATGAGGATGAGGTTGATCAAAATCAACACTACGTGCTGATGAGGACATGACTACCTTGGATATGACCAAAAATATTGCATATATGCATATTTGTCAGGTGATTTCTAGTGCAAACTATTCAATAATCTATTTATGTTATCCAGAACAAAAATACTTCACACACTTTTGTGTTTTGTCTAATTGCAGGTGTACGGGACATTTGTACAATCCACATGTGAAGATAAGGAAGAAAGAGATATTTATTTGCTGTCCAAAAAGTTCTCTCACGTCACTTTTGGCCCAAGAGAAGATAGAGTCCAAGTCTCTCACGTTCTGGATTCAGATTCAGACTGCACAGACATACCTGACTCAAAACGCACACAAGTTTTTCATAGGACTCCGAATTGGGTGATTCTTTTTTTGTTGGAAACTAGATTTCGTGCACTTTCCAACCCAATTGGAATCACCTTCAAATTCGTCCGGAGCATTGAGTTGTGGACGAAACAATCTGATGCTGCAGCAGAATCCGAGTCAAATTACAAGTCCAAAGGTGTTACATCACCTCCACTTGGGCCCATTGGCCTTGTACGACCTAGATTTAGTTTTAGGCTGCCTTGGGACGTCCTCCCACCTCCTTGGCCGCCACCCCTTGCTCCTATATAAGTAGATCCATCTAGTAGCTTTTCCTTGGGATTTGTTTAGTTAAAAGTTAGCCATTGCAACTTCGTGTACTTCGTTTGTGTTCAACGACCAGACCAAGACCGCTTCCGGATCCCCACCATTATCAATACTTCATATATATTCGCAATATTCAGATTGCTTTATCATATTCTTGCTCGTTCTTCGATTGCTTGCAGGAATAGACCTTCGTGGTCAGGTTGATCGTGCTCCAGCATGGTCAATAACCTCTCGGAGTTGGTTTAGCGATTGCTAAGGCGCAACGTCGTGCACGTTTGTAGTCGGATCGTCAAAGTCGTCTCCACCAAATCGATAGTTATCATCTCATCGAAAGATCGGGACACCCCGCCTCTATCAAGTGGTATCAGTTTTCAGGTTGCTCGGTGAGAATTTCCAGTTTTCCTAGATTAGATTTATTTTCTTACCTATTGTCCAAGAAAAAGCCACACAAAAAAAAGTTAGATCTGTTCATCCTTTATCCAAGCCAGTCTGAGCCTTTGCAATTTTCTATTCATTGCTTGCATAGTTGAATTATCGGTTGCATCGTCGTGTAAGTTGCTGGTCTTAGCGTCTAGTTCCTTTAGAGTTTCGAGTTCTGTTCACATTAGTCACGCCGCCGCTGCATCATTATCCCTTTCGCTGCCACCATCCCATCTATTAATTTCCACCACGTGCTACGCACTGTTCATTGTCATAATCATAGTTGAGGTCATTCACATCTTCGCCTGATCCAATCTGCATCTTATCTAGTTTGTCTTGGAAAAAAAAAGATAGAGGAAAAAAAAGAGGAAAAAAAAGAAAAAGAGAGAGAAGAAAAAGAAAAAAAAGCGTGAGAAAGAAAAAGAGAGAAGAAAAAAAATCGGATCTATCTAGAATCAATCTCGTACCTGAATTCGGATTGGAATCTGTTTTGCGCACTGTTCAGTAAAACAGGTGTATCTTCCTCATACGAAGTCCGTTTTGACTCCGTGAGTACTCAAATTGAAGCTAGCGACGAGCCGCATCTAAATAGTTGCAGAATCTAGTTCAATATTTGACACCTCAAAATCGGCTTCTAAATAGGTCTTTTTGCCCTCTGAAGTTCGTGAACACAGCTTGTTCCAATTTTTCAGGCCAGTTTTAGAATTCTTTGACTCCTCATATCAACTCGGAATTGAGTGATTCTTTTTGCATTGGAAAGCTTGAGTTAGTAGCATTCTTCGAAAGAATTTATCAGAAAATTGGCTCAAACTTTTCAAGAGGAAAGTTGGAGAGAGAGTTGTTGTATATCCTGTTTGGCAGTTGTTTTTCATCATTATCTTTACTGCCGTTGTGATCTTCACTTATATCTTGCTGTCCAGAGCTACTTAGTATCCTTCATTGATGCTAGTTGTGCTACGCCGTGACCTCATTAGTGTTCTAGGCTCGCGTCTCTAGTCCGTTCTTGCCTAGGACCGGCACAGTACCGTCGTTGAGCGTTTATTCAACATTGCATCTTTGAATTGATTATTGCTAATCTTTTGCTACCATATATAGCCAACCCAGCTCCACATATTTCTACACCGTGTATACGTACGCTCCCCTGGCAATCGCTTTACTCAATATTCGGAGTTACTTGACACCGCTGGTTGCCGATCACCGCCTGCTGCATGGTAAGAACTTGTAAGACATTGATATTTGCTTTACTGTGAGCGTTTTACCACCACATCCTAGTAGTTATAGGAACATTATTTTTGGGTTTTGTTTCTTGTTCTACTAATCATGACAGGATCCAGAGTCAATTCATGGGCTTTGTCGATCGCGGGAGACGTGCCACCACCTTTGCAAATACCACAACCGTCACGAGAGGTGCACAAACATCCAAATGCACATGATCAGGTTAATGTATCTATACCACCATT
>NW_021179246.1:0-1637 GCF_002162155.2 Triticum dicoccoides | reverse complement strand
TTTCGAAATACATAAGTATAGGCTATTTTTAGAGTCCGTATGTGTGGGGAAACAAGAGATAGGGTTGATTTCGGACTCCTCCACCAAGGGCCACGAAATTCCCCCCTCTTCCTCCATATATACAGCCCTTAGGGCATCGTTTAGACTTTGGGTTTTGTTTAGATTAAAAGTTCGCCATAGCTGCAACTTTGCGTACTTCGTTTGTGTTCAACGACCAGACAAAGGCGTCACAGAACCCCACCTTGATCAATAAAGCTTTCATCTTATATTCGCAATATCCAGATTGCAATCTTAGTTTCTTGCTTGTTCTTCGTTTGCTCGCAGGAAACAGACCCTCGTGGTCAGGTTGATCGTGCTCCGGCGTGGTCAATAACCTCTCGGAGTTGGTTTAGCGATTGCTAAGGCGCGACGTCCTCGCACGTTCGTAGTCGGATCGTCAAAGTCGACTTCCACCAAAGCGAAATCCACCATCTCATCGAAAGACGGGACACCTTTGCCTCTATCACATGCCTTTTGGGTTAACTAATGCACCTAGTACTTTCATGAGATTAATGAATGAAGTTTTACGTGCTTTCATTGGACGATTTGTGGTAGTCTATTTTGATGATATACTGATTTATAGCAGATCTTTGGAAGAACATTTGGAACATTTACGTGCTGTTTTTATTGCTCTACGTGATGCACGTTTGTTTGGTAACCTTGGGAAGTGCACCTTTTGCACCGACCGAGTATCTTTTCTTGGCTATGTTGTTACTCCACAGGGAATTGAAGTTGACAAAGCCAAGATTGAAGCTATTGAGAGTTGGCCGCAGCCCAAAACGGTCACACAAGTGAGGAGTATTCTTGGCCTCGCTGGATTCTATAGGCGTTTTGTGAGAGATTTCAGCACCATTGCTGCACCTCTCAACGAGCTTACAAAGAAGGATGTGCCTTTTGTTTGGGGTACCGCACAGGAAGAAGCCTTCACGGTATTGAAAGATAAGTTGACACATGCTCCTTTACTCCAACTTCCTGATTTTAATAAGACTTTTGAGCTTGAATGTGATGCTAGTGGAATTGGATTAGGAGGTGTGTTATTACAAGATGGCAAACCTGTTGCATACTTTTCTGAAAAATTGAGTGGGCCTAGTCTGAATTATTCTACTTATGATAAAGAATTATATGCTCTTGTTCGGACTTTAGAAAGATGGCAACATTATTTATGGCCCAAAGAATTTGTTATACATTCTGATCATGAATCTTTGAAACATATTAAAAGTCAAGCTAAACTGAATCGTAGACATGCTAAATGGGTTGCATTCATTGAGACTTTCCCTTATGTCATTAAACACAAGAAGGGAAAAGAAAATGTTATTGCTGATGCATTGTCTCGTCGCTATACTATGCTTTCACAACTTGACTTCAAAATATTTGGTTTGGAGACCATCAAAGATCAATATGTGCATGATGCTGATTTTAAAGATGTAATGCAGAATTGTAAAGAAGGAAGAATGTGGAACAAGTTTGTCGTTAACGATGGATTTGTGTTTCGTGCTAACAAGCTATGCATTCCAGCTAGCTCCGTTCGTCTTTTGTTGTTGCAGGAGGCGCATGGAGGAGGATTAATGGGACACTTTGGCGTGAAGAAGACGGAGGAC
>NW_021179245.1:0-447 GCF_002162155.2 Triticum dicoccoides | reverse complement strand
AAAGATTCTATGAAAAGAAAAAAATCTATGAACTACACATCTAAATTACTACACATCCAACAAAAAAATCTACTAACAGAATCTAAATTACACAATATGAACTACATATCTAAATTACACCACATCTAATCTAAGAAATAAATCTAACATAATATGAACAAAAAAATCTACTAACAGAAAAATATGAACTACATATCTAAATTACTACAAATCTACTAACAAAAAAATCTACTAACAAAAAAATCTAAATTAATTACACAATCTACTAACAAAAATATGAACCACATCTAATCTAAAAAAATCTACTAACAAAAAATCTACTAACATAAAGAAAATCTAACATAATACGAACAAATTAATTACACAATCTAAATTACACAATATGAACTATATAAATTAATTACACATCTAATCTAACAAATAAATCTATGAACTATACAAAAAAAA
>NW_021179244.1:0-1776 GCF_002162155.2 Triticum dicoccoides | reverse complement strand
CGTTCAGCTTGGAGACGTCCCTCGTACTCTTGATCCAGTTGAGTCCGAGGGAAAGTTTCGTCAGCATGACGGCGTGGTGACGATGATGATGAAGTTACCGACGCAGGGCTTTGCCTAAGCACTACGACGATATGGCCGAGGTGTGTAACTGTGGAGGGAGGCACCGCACACGGCTAAACAATTATCAACTTGTGTATTCTAGGGTGCCCCCCTGCCCCGTATATAAAGGAGCAAGGGGGAGGCCGGCCGGCCCCTCTAGGGCGCGCCACAAGTAGGATTCCTACTAGGAATCCTATTCCCAGTAGGTTTCCAACTTGGGGAAGGGAGGGGAAGGAAGGAAAGGGAGAGAGGGAAGGCAAGGGCCCCCCCTTCTTGTCCTATTCGGACTCAGGGGGAGGGGGTGTGCAGCCTGCCCTGGCCATCCCCTCTCTCTCTCTCTCCACTAGGGCCCATCAAGGCCCATTAATTCCCCGGGGGGTTCCGGTAACCCTCTGGCACTCAGGTTTTATCTGAAACTTCTCCGGAACACTTCTGGTGTCCAAATATAGTCGTCCAATACATCAATATTTATGTCTCGACCATTTTGAGACTCCTCGTCATGTTCGTGATCACATCCGGGACTCCGAACAATCTTCGGTACAACATATCACATAAACTCATAATACCAATGTCATCGAACGTTAAGCGTGCGGACCCTACGGGTTCGAGAACTATGTAGACATGACCGAGACACGTCTCCGGTCAATAACCAACAGCGGAACCTGGATGCTCATATTGGTTCCTATATATTCTACGAAGATCTTTATCAGTCAAACCGCATAACACATTGTTCCCTTTGTCATCGGTATGTTACTTGCCCGAGATTTGATCGTCGGTATCTCAATACCTAGTTAAATCTCGTTACCGGCAAGTCTCTTTACTCGTTCCGTAATACTTCATCCCGTGACTAACTCATTAGTCACAATGCTTGCAAGGCTTATAGTGATGAGTATTACCGAGAGGGCCCAGAGATACCTCTCCGAAACACGGAGTGACAAATCCTAATCTCGATCTATGCCAACCCAACAAACACCTTCGGAGACACCTGTAGAGCACCTTTATAATCACCCTTTTACGTTGTGACGTTTGGTAGCACACAAAGTGTTCCTCTGGTATTCGGGAGTTGCATAATCTCATAGTCTGAGGAACTTGTATAAGTCATGAAGAAAGCAATAGCAATGAAACTAACACGATCATAATGCTAAGCTAACGGATGGGTCATGTCCATCACATCATTCTCCTAATGATGTGATCCCATTCATCAAATGACAACACATGTCTATGGTTAGGAAACATATCCATCTTTGATTAACGAGCTAGTCAAGTAGAGGCATACTAGGGACTATATGTTTTGTCTATGTATTCACACATGTACTAAGTTTCCAGTTAATACAATTCTAGCATGAATAATAAACATTTATCATGAATTAAGGAAATAAATAATAACTTTATTATTGCCTCTAGGGCATATTTCCTTCAGTCTCCCACTTGCACTAGAGTCAATAATCTAGATTACATATTAATGATTCTAACACCCATGGAGCTTTGGTGTTGATCATGTTTTGCTCGTGGAAGAGGCTTAGTCAATGGTTCTGCAAAATTCAGATCCGTGTGTATCTTGCAAATCTCTATGTCCCCTTCCGACACTTGATGACAGATGAAATTGAAGCATCTCTTGATGTGCTTGGTTCTCTTGTGAAATCTGGATTCCTTTGCCAAGGCAATTGCACCAGTATT
>NW_021179243.1:0-1776 GCF_002162155.2 Triticum dicoccoides | reverse complement strand
CGTTCAGCTTGGAGACGTCCCTCGTACTCTTGATCCAGTTGAGTCCGAGGGAAAGTTTCGTCAGCATGACGGCGTGGTGACGATGATGATGAAGTTACCGACGCAGGGCTTTGCCTAAGCACTACGACGATATGGCCGAGGTGTGTAACTGTGGAGGGAGGCACCGCACACGGCTAAACAATTATCAACTTGTGTATTCTAGGGTGCCCCCCTGCCCCGTATATAAAGGAGCAAGGGGGAGGCCGGCCGGCCCCTCTAGGGCGCGCCACAAGTAGGATTCCTACTAGGAATCCTATTCCCAGTAGGTTTCCAACTTGGGGAAGGGAGGGGAAGGAAGGAAAGGGAGAGAGGGAAGGCAAGGGCCCCCCCTTCTTGTCCTATTCGGACTCAGGGGGAGGGGGTGTGCAGCCTGCCCTGGCCATCCCCTCTCTCTCTCTCTCCACTAGGGCCCATCAAGGCCCATTAATTCCCCGGGGGGTTCCGGTAACCCTCTGGCACTCCGGTTTTATCTGAAACTTCTCCGGAACACTTCTAGTATCCAAATATAGTCGTCCAATACATCAATATTTATGTCTCGACCATTTTGAGACTCCTCGTCATGTTCGTGATCACATCCGGGACTCCGAACAATCTTCGGTACAACATATCACATAAACTCATAATACCAATGTCATCGAACGTTAAGCGTGCGGACCCTACGGGTTCGAGAACTATGTAGACATGACCGAGACACGTCTCCGGTCAATAACCAACAGCGGAACCTGGATGCTCATATTGGTTCCTATATATTCTACGAAGATCTTTATCAGTCAAACCGCATAACACATTGTTCCCTTTGTCATCGGTATGTTACTTGCCCGAGATTTGATCGTCGGTATCTCAATACCTAGTTAAATCTCGTTACCGGCAAGTCTCTTTACTCGTTCCGTAATACTTCATCCCGTGACTAACTCATTAGTCACAATGCTTGCAAGGCTTATAGTGATGAGTATTACCGAGAGGGCCCAGAGATACCTCTCCGAAACACGGAGTGACAAATCCTAATCTCGATCTATGCCAACCCAACAAACACCTTCGGAGACACCTGTAGAGCACCTTTATAATCACCCTTTTACGTTGTGACGTTTGGTAGCACACAAAGTGTTCCTCTGGTATTCGGGAGTTGCATAATCTCATAGTCTGAGGAACTTGTATAAGTCATGAAGAAAGCAATAGCAATGAAACTAACACGATCATAATGCTAAGCTAACGGATGGGTCATGTCCATCACATCATTCTCCTAATGATGTGATCCCATTCATCAAATGACAACACATGTCTATGGTTAGGAAACATATCCATCTTTGATTAACGAGCTAGTCAAGTAGAGGCATACTAGGGACTATATGTTTTGTCTATGTATTCACACATGTACTAAGTTTCCAGTTAATACAATTCTAGCATGAATAATAAACATTTATCATGAATTAAGGAAATAAATAATAACTTTATTATTGCCTCTAGGGCATATTTCCTTCAGTCTCCCACTTGCACTAGAGTCAATAATCTAGATTACATATTAATGATTCTAACACCCATGGAGCTTTGGTGTTGATCATGTTTTGCTCGTGGAAGAGGCTTAGTCAATGGTTCTGCAAAATTCAGATCCGTGTGTATCTTGCAAATCTCTATGTCCCCTTCCGACACTTGATGACAGATGAAATTGAAGCATCTCTTGATGTGCTTGGTTCTCTTGTGAAATCTGGATTCCTTTGCCAAGGCAATTGCACCAGTATT
>NW_021179242.1:0-1756 GCF_002162155.2 Triticum dicoccoides | reverse complement strand
ATACCCATGCATATGTAGTGTAGTTCCTTGCTTGCGAGTACTTTGGATGAGTACTCACGGTTGCTTTCTCCCCCCTTTTTCCCCCTTTCCTTTCTTTCTGGTTGTCGCAACCAGATGCTGGAGTCCAGGAGCCAGACGCCACCGTCGACGACGACCCCTACTACACCGGAGGTGCCTACTACTACGTGCTGCCCGCTGACGACGACCTGGAGTAGTTTAGGAGGATCCCAGGCAGGAGGCCTGCGCCTCTTTCGATCTGTATCCCAGTTTGTGCTAGCCTTCTTAAGGCAGACTTGTTTAACTTATGTCTGTACTCAGATATTGTTACTTCCGCTGACTCGTCTATGATCGAGCACTTGTATTCGAGCCCTCGAGGCCCCTGGCTTGTATTATGATGCTTGTATGACTTATTTTATTTGTAGAGTTGTGTTGTGATATCTTCTCGTGAGTCCCTGATCTTGATCGTACACATTTGCGTGCATGATTAGTGTACGATTGAATCGGGGGCGTCACAAGTTGGTATCAGAGCCGACTGCCTGTAGGAATCCCCCTTCCACACTCCTTGGCCGAAGTCGAGTCTAGACATTGCAAAACTTTTACTAACTTGGCTGTGTGCCTTACGGGCCCACGTCGCCATTGGGTGGTACTAGGATCTTTTACTCCTCGACCTTTACTCTGGGATTCTGAACTCTCCTCTATTCGGGTTAAACGATTTTTACAAAAATCTAACTTTAGGTTCTCGAAAATACTTTCTCCCGGAGCGGCCCTGCAGTCCAGATGATCACCGACTGCACCAGAAGATTTCGAAGATACTCCCCGATTTTCTCTTGAGACCTTGTGCCCGTTGCCTTTGCAATTCCCTACCACTGAAATATCCCTATGGATAAATACTTACACCTGTCGTGCTTACTTTTATTCTCAGTCGATCTTGTTATTACAAGATACCCTGAGAATATTTTGTGCCTACTGCCTTGCAGTTCTTTGCCACCTGAATACCCCTAAGAATAACTTCTCGCACCTTCCGAGTATCCGCTCATCCCAGTTGTTCAGGTGTTTCACAAAAGTCTTTGAAATACTATTCAATCCTCCGAAAATCCTTAGTAGCTTATTGCTCTGCAATACTGATCTAGTTGCATGATGGATGTTTTCCGTATATCTGGCAATATTTGTTAGTATCCTTAGGCACCGTCATTTTGATCCTTTTGATTCAACATGAGTGCGAATGCACGCAATCATCAGTTGATCCTTTTTAAATTATCTTTTGGCTCAGACGTCTTTCAAACATGAGCTGGTTCTCGACCAAACTATCTGTCGTCGATTGTGCCTCTGGTATATTCAATTGATCCATCCTTGATCAGAATGTCTGCTTCTGATCCTTTGTTTTGGAAATCATAATTCCTTTTTATTTAAGCTTTGAATTATTCAGATGATTCCATAACCTGTTGCATTTGCATTCCTTCCTCTTCGGGTTGAGTACCGATACTCATATCAGATCCTTTGTGGACTATCAAGTCCTTTGTTGGATTGTTATCCGACAGTGTCCTTCACATTTGAACACCTTGTGAGTTCTTCCCCTTATACATGATGCCCTTGTTAAGTTGTATCCTCTGCTTGGCCAACCATGCTCTGCTTTCGGGCTTGTGTTATTTACTTCTGAACTTTGTAGTATATGTTCCTAAGATACCCGATGGGTTGGACCAAGGCCTTCCCTAGACTGTGCAAACCCGAGAGTTTTCACGAGTTATATTCTTCGGGT
>NW_021179241.1:0-1143 GCF_002162155.2 Triticum dicoccoides | reverse complement strand
GTACATACGGTGTGGGCCTTTGCGGCGGTACCGCCGCAAAGGCCCACACCGTATGTACTACGTCTAGTCCAATATGGTACTAGAATTTAGATCATAATTTAACATGAACAAATGTTTATGTGTGTTTGATCAGACTATTAGTTGTGCTCAAGCACAAGCACAAGCTGCCATGAGTAACGAGCACAAAACTTTAGCTTCATGATCCTCCGGAAATGGATCTTTGATTAATCCATGGTTGAAACAAGATAGTAGATAAATATGTGACGATCGATAAATTGTCGGCGATGGATGTGTGTCGGCATGCATGCGGCACGCTTGCATGCGAATCTTGAACTAGAATGAGGTAGTACTGACTGGTACGGGCTGCATGTGCTTGGTAAATGTACTTCACATGAAAAAAAAATTAAGCGCATACACACCGAAATTCATATAGAACAATATGTGAACATTCAAACATCACACTCTAAAACAGAGTTAAACATAGATCAACATCACAATGGATCACTGAGGTTCGATAAAACACATACTCCATCCGTGTAGTGTCAAAAAACGTCTTACATTATGGGACGGAGTGAGTACATCGTAGGCCTTCACTGAAACACCATTGGCTCCTACATCACCGCTGACTCTAGCTAGCACCTCCTCCAGCATCAGAATCATCAGCATCGCCATCCCCAAAATGTTCAGGAGTAGGCAACACATCTAGTCCTAAAGCAAGTTTTGGTCCATTTCAGGCCGCTTCACCATATGCTATTTCCTTTTAGCACTAATGCTTTGCAAAAAAATACACTACATACTAGTTAAGCAAGAATTAATCACGGTTACCCTTCCACCAAGTGATAGTGCTCAATCTGCCAATTCAACACCCAGTGTCCCTTTGTTGAACCCTTGAACTTGAGAACATGCTCCGCCCCCACGCTCTGTGTCTTCGAAAATCGCCCTCATCATCGCTGTTTCATAATCAACTTTATCCGACGAAGACGAAACTCAGTGTAGAAGAACTCTTTGTCCAAATCCATCGTGTTTGCTTTAAAGTAAACAACGAGAACGCCAAAAAAAGTTGTCTATGGCATTTGGCCAAACACTTGCCTTGCATATGTCTCCGGCAAGGCCTGGGCAACGGGCGGCGGAATGGACGAGGGA
>NW_021179240.1:0-1528 GCF_002162155.2 Triticum dicoccoides | reverse complement strand
TCTCGATCTATCTCTATAGATCTTGATGCCTAATATATAAGCAGCTTCTCCAAGGTCCTTCATTGAAAAACACTTATTCAAGTAGGCCTTAATGCTGTCTAGAAATTCTATATTATTTCCCATCAGGAGTATGTCATCTACATATAATATGAGAAATGCTACAGAGCTCCCACTCACTTTCTTGTAAACGCAGGCTTCTCCATAAGTCTGCATAAACCCAAACGCTTTGATCATCTCATCAAAGCGAATGTTCCAACTCCGAGATGCTTGCACCAGTCCATAAATGGATCGCTGGAGCTTGCATACTTTGTTAGCGTTCCGAGGATCGACAAAACCTTCCGGCTGCATCATATATAGTTCTTCCTTAAGATGCCCGTTAAGGAATGCTGTTTTGACGTCCATCTGCCATATCTCATAATCATAGTATGCGGCAATTGCTAACATGATTCGGACGGACTTTAGCTTCGCTACGGGAGAGAATGTCTCATCGTAGTCAATCCCTTGAACCTGTCGATAACCCTTAGCGACAAGTCGAGCTTTATAGATGGTAACATTACCATCCGCGTCCGTCTTCTTCTTAAATATCCATTTGTTTTCTACCGCTCGCCGATCATCGGGCAAGTCTGTCAAAGTCCATACTTTGTTTTCATACATGGATTCTATCTCGGATTTCATGGCTTCAAGCCATTTGTTGGAATCCGGGCCCGCCATTGCTTCTTCATAGTTCGAAGGTTCATTGTTGTCTAACAACATGATTTCCAGGACAGGGTTGCCGTACCACTCTGGTGCGGAACGTGTCCTTGTGGACCTACGAAGTTCAGCAGTAACTTGATCCGAAGTACCTTGATCATTATCATGGTTTTCCTCTTCAGTTGGTGTGGGCATCACAGGAACGGTTTCCTGTGCTGCGTCACTATCCCGCTCAAGAGGTAGTACTTCATCGAGTTCTACTTTCCTCCCACTTACTTCTTTCGGGAGAAACTCTTTTTCCAGAAAGCATCCGTTCTTGGCAACAAAGATCTTGCCTTCGGATCTTAAGTAGAAGGTATACCCTATAGTTTCCTTAGGGTATCCTATGAATACGCATTTTTCCGACTTGGGTTCGAGCTTTTCAGGTTGAAGTTTCTTGACATAAGCTTCGCATCCCCAAACTTTTAGAAACGACAGCTTAGGTTTCTTTCCAAACCATAATTCATACGGTGTCGTCTCAACGGATTTAGACGGTGCCCTATTTAAAGTGAATGTAGCTGTCTCTAGAGCGTATCCCCAAAATGATAGCGGTAAATCGGTAAGAGACATCATAGACCGCACCATATCCAATAGAGTGCGATTACGACGTTCGGACACACCGTTTCGCTGAGGTGTTCCAGGCGGCATGAGCTGTGAAACGATTCCACATTTCTTTAAGTGTGTACCAAATTCGTGACTTAAGTATTCTCCTCCACGATCTGATCGTAAGAATTTTATCTTTCGGTCACGTTGATTCTCCACCTCATTCTGAAATTCCTTGAACTTTTCAAAGGTCTCA
>NW_021179239.1:0-1112 GCF_002162155.2 Triticum dicoccoides | reverse complement strand
TGATGGTAATTTTTCATAATTTTTTGTGATGGAGAAGTATCTGAACACTTCCCTCTACGCGGATTGCTCTTCGCACGTCTACGACTGTGGCCGGCGGCCTCCGGGGGCTAGCATACCGTCAAATCTTGCGTAGGCGGCCTCTCACAAATCTAGAAGTGTTGAGGCGGTTGCAAACGCCCAGCACGCGTCTCCGGGGTGTGCCCCCCCCCTCACGGACGCCGCCGCCGCCGGCACCTGGAGGGGGGAAACGGACGCGTCGGGTCTACACGGAGTGGATGTAGCTGTGGGTTTGGCCCGGATGTTGCTCCAAAGTGTTCCTCTGGGCCGACCTAACACAACCGGGTGGAGAGGTCCACTGGTCAAAGCCCGTCCGTGCAAAGTCAAAGGGCTAGATCCCGTTGTCAAACGCTACAGGGTTAGCCGGGACGGGGGCCCTGGGGGGGTAGCAATGCCACCGGAGCGTCGTACCGGGCCCTCATACATGCGGGGTGGTGTTGTGGCATGTCCGAAGAGGCGGCACGCGTCTCCGGGTTGTGGCCCCCCCTCACAGACGGCAATGAAACGGTAGTAGACGTTCTGCGGTAACGATGCAGCGTGAATATTATTAAATACTTGGAGCGCGATAAAATCATGAATTTTTTACACAACGTGGGCACATGTGCTATAGGACTGATGGTAATTTTTCATAATTTTTTGTGATGGAGAAGTATCTGAACACTTCCCTCTACGCGGATTGCTCTTCGCACGTCTACGACTGTGGCCGGCGGCCTCCGGGGGCTAGCATACCGTCAAATCTTGCGTAGGCGGCCTCTCACAAATCTGGAAGTGTTGAGGCGGTTGCAAACGCCCAGCACGCGTCTTCGGGGTGTGCCCCCCCCCTCACGGACGCCGTCGCCGCCGGCACCTGGAGGGGGGAAACGGACGCGTCGGGTCTACACGGAGTGGATGTAGCTGTGGGTTTGGCCCGGATGTTGCTCCAAAGTGTTCCTCTGGGCCGACCTAACACAACCGGGTGGAGAGGTCCACTGGTCAAAGCCCGTCCGTGCAAAGTCAAAGGGCTAGATCCCGTGGTCAAACGCTACAGGGTTAGCCGGGACGGGGGCCCTGGGGGG
>NW_021179238.1:0-2435 GCF_002162155.2 Triticum dicoccoides | reverse complement strand
CAAGGTCGCGCATGCCAACCCATAGGCGAACATGGTAGTTATAATTTATAATGGGTATTGATGGGCTCCTTGTTCGTTTGTAGATATGAATAGTGGTATAAGTCTAATAATTATAACTGACTGAGATAAAATTATGATTTTCTAACTAGTCTAATTTGGTTAGATATATCTATGAAAGATCCATTCACTATTGGCTATTGATCTAATATATATACCTAAGAGATTCACCTCACTACCATATTTCTCTTAACATGCAAGCTATTTTTTTAGAGAAAAGGCTCGAAACGAGCCTGAGCAAGGCTCGACTCTTCTCAGACTTTAAATTAACAAAGCCATCAACCGGCAAGAATTACAACGAAACGCACGGACACTGTTACAACCAAGGAAAGAAAAGAAAATAGGGATGCACCCCTAGAATAGCTGATACAAAGCTTTTCTTTCTACGGACATGCAAGTAACTGAAGGAAAGCTAAAATGCCACAGGCATGCAAGCTAACCACGTCCTGCACATCAGTTTTTCTTTCTTTTTCTCTAATAATAATCGTGTGTGTGACTCAATTTAGTTTTAGTACGTAGCCTTATACCTGATCAGCGAAGCGAACCGTCGGTTTGCTCTTTGGCCTTCTGTAACCGATGCGCCAGCAAATCAAGAGCCAATGGAGCCGATTTCTTCGTGTCTCTTAAACATCGACCTACAATCATGGCGCCAAGCCGGTCCCGTATATCCCCGCACACCACGCGAGGTAAGGTAGCCCCAGCAGGTTTGGTGCAGAACCACCGCTGCCTCCTGCTGCTGCCACCGGCGGACAGCGACGGGGATTCTCTGTAGCCGGCCGTCGTCGGGTGTGCAGCCCCCCGTCCCTCCGTATGAAGGCGTGACGGCTAGAAGACTAGATCACGCCGCTGCGGTATCCCCACTGGCCGCGCAAGGTAGGGCAGCCCCAGCCAGGTCTGGCGCCGGACCGTCGCCTCCTGCCGCTGCCACCAATCAACACGAACTGAGCTTCTCTTTGGGCGGCCGTCATCGGGTGTGCAACCCCCTCCCTTCACATCCACGTACGAGGACTCCCCATCCCCATCGGCAGCACCCTGGTGGTGCTACACTAGCCGAGTTCTTCACAGGGAGGATGAGCTCATCTGCTCAAGGATCTCATATGTATGCACTGTCACCATAAGGTATTGCAAACAACGATGCCCAATGTCCTGCTCTAGACTGTGCTACTCACTCTTTCTATTGTCACGGTGATTTCCTATTTTACCTACGGCTACGGATTGTGCTTAATCTACCTGTTAATTTGATTTCACTCATATGCTAGATTGGAGTGGGTACGTTACTAGGTGTGCATGTCCTTTTGCATTAGTGCTTTCCTGCCATTGATTTTTCTTGTCGTGCATCCTCAGTGGGTCTATTCAATTTTATTCTTGATTCTTGCTTATTCTTTTGCTGCACTTAAATCCTTCTTTTAGTTTTACACTGATCTTCGTCATTTGATAATCTAAAAGGAGAATTCTCGCAGGCAGGAAAAATGTATTTCTCGTCATGGTTGGGGATAATTACAATTATGATCGGATGATGGCTAACTATTTCCACTTGCTTGCATAGAATCTTTTCATAACTATTGGTCTTGAGGGTCAGTCAAAAATTGATTTATATGCATTATTATCTCAACCAACGTGTTTAGCATATTGCACATATTTCCTTCAATTTTCAGAAAGGCAAGTAAGCAAGTTTTCGTCGTGTTGTGTTCAAACTTTCTAATATATATTGGGACAATCTTATCTTTCTAATATTTTTTGGGACAATCTTATCAATAACTGGTGCTAATCTCAGGTAGCTTTTAATAGGAGAATCTGAATTTAGGATAAACATATTAGGAATTCAGGCGCAAAAAATACATATGGTGAATGGCCATTACAATTGTTTACTACTATTTGTCATTTTTTTACATTGGTCTGCTCCATGCACATGTCTTCAATATGTATTTTGGACCAAATGTCCCGAAATTATCTAGTATTAAAATGTACACCAATCCAATGGCTAGATGTTCCGCTTTTTTTGTGTGAATTTATAGCAAATCTCTCTATTCATCCTCCACCTCCTTCTGGGAGTCGGCAGGCGTGGTCTTGTCCTGTGCTAGCTCCTTGGACAATTGCTGGATCTTTTGCCGAGAAGCCTGCATAAAACAACTTGATTAGGATTGAACAAAATAATCGACCCTTAGTTCGGCCACTTGTGCGCGACCAAAGGGTCGAGGGCTACTGGCTTCGTGCTTTTATACAATGCCGCGTGAAATAAAGAAGTGAACTTAGACAGACCCTCTGGTCGAGCATAGCTGCCCAACCAGTGGCTCAGAAATACCTAGAGTGGCATTTCGTCGGCACCCTCGATGGGCAAGTAACAACACTCATGTTTCCCAATGACTAAAATATTTTTT
>NW_021179237.1:0-1795 GCF_002162155.2 Triticum dicoccoides | reverse complement strand
GCCTCCTACCCGGGCTGGACCTCCCCCCGGGCGTCGTCCCCACCCGCATCACCAAGCTCCCCAACGGCGTCCGCGACTCGGCGTCGCCTCCGAGGATTTCCAGGTACTACCCACATCCCCCTCCCCTCTTCCTTCTGATGAGTCCATGGCTGACAGCGGCCACCGTCTCCGAGCTCACGAACACCCAGATTTGACAGGGAGCAGCACAGGGATGGCGATTTTGGCAGCTCTGCTCTGATGATGCCGTCAGAGCACAGCTTGCTCGTTTTCAGCATGAGGAAGAAGATGATTTGACAGGGAGCAGCACAACTTGCTTGTTTTGTTTCTCTGTAGCAAGTTATTCTATAAATACTGAACACTATGCAAGGAAATCAGCAGCTGCCATTGTTCAAGAATGTACTAATTCTCTGAACATTGTTTTGTTTTTCTTAGCAAATTATTTCTATGAATTCTGAACATTTGCAAAGAAATCAGTAGCTTTCATTGTTAAGAGAATGAGCTAATTCTCTGAAAATCTTTTTTGTTTTTAGCATGAGGAAGAAGATGATTTGACAGGGAGCAGCACAGCTTGCTTGTTTTGTTTCTCTGTAGCAAGTTATTCTATAAATACTGAACACTATGCAAGGAAATCAGCAGATGCCATTGTTAAAGAATGTACTAATTCTCTGAACATTGTTTTGTTTTTCTGTAGCAAATTATTGTATGAATTCTGAACATTTGCAAAGAAACTGTTGCTCCTTTGGATCGATGCCGGAGGCGGGACTGACTGACTCACCGCTGTTTCTTCATCCGCAACACGTTCAGATTAACACCGAGGCTCCCTGCCGTTCACAGCGTCTTGCCAAGTACAATACTACAACCAGGCAAGTAGCTCTTCTTGTATGTGGTGCTGAAGCAATGCCGGCTCCTTTTTTGGCCAAAACCTTCTTGCAAATGATTTAATAAAGTATTTAATCCCATGGTTCATTATTCCGTTTAGTGTAATCTGTCCATTCAAGCATTATCTTGTTCATGCTTTGTTTCAGCAGCGTTTTGTTTGTTTAAAAAAAGTCACACTAACAGTTTTTTCTTTTTCTAATTGGAACAGCTTCTGAGGATCGAGGAGGAGCTGGGCGACGCTGCGGTGTACGCTGGCCTCAAGTTCGCTTGACTTCCATCAAAATGTAATCATGTTGTACACAGTACACTGTTCTCCATCGGCGTCGACTCCCAAGGTCTGGTTCGGTTCGGTCCGCCCCTTTCGATGCTCCCCATTCATCTGTTTAGCCTCAAAGATTTGCAATTTATTCGTTTGTTTCCAAGCATCGGCAGCAGCTGGCATGACGAGCACTGCACAAGGTCCCTGCTGCCTGCTGACTGTCAATGGCTCCCTTCCCTGCTGCAGGTAGCATCTTCACTTATTCAGTTCAGACATGCAGAGCAAAAAATATGTGGCCAGCTGAATTCTAAATAACGACGTCAGTTCAGACATGTTAAGAGAATCAGCAGATTTCATTGTTAAGAGAATGAGCTAATTCTCTGAAAATCGTTTTGTTTTTCTGTAGCAAATTATTGTATGAATTGTAAACATTTGTGCAAAGATACTGTTGCTCTGAACATTATTCAAACAACAGAGATAGAGCACAGTCTATTGGTATATACATGAGCATTAAGCTAGGAGAATTCTTAGCTAATCCTTGATGAGACATTGGTGTGCTGAATTATCTCTGTTACCCACCATAATTTATTTTTTTATATGAAATATGCATGCTTGTATGTGTTGTCCCATTTTTTAGTACTTGCGGTGTCATCTTCA
>NW_021179236.1:0-1706 GCF_002162155.2 Triticum dicoccoides | reverse complement strand
CCCTGAGGAAACCACCAAAGTCTCCACCGAGAACCAACTATGAGTGCATTACTGAACAGACATATCTCCAAGCCCAGCGGTCGGGAACTACTGTCAGTGCTAAAAGGTCAAAAGAACGAGCAAAGGGGAAAAAATTGCCCAGCTCGGCGAACAAGCACAGCAATCGTGCCCCCCGCTCAATGTGTCTAATGCTCCGGGGACGGTGGCCGGTTATGGCAATCTTGACGATTACCTGCCTGACGATGCACTTCCTGATTTCTTGGAGGTGGACGAACACAGATACGAGTACGGGAAGCCTCTCGTCAAAGATGAAAAATCTCTGACAACAATGATGCGAAGATTCCATAATTGGTACATGGAAACCTGCAGAGAGTCTGAGGGTAAGAATGCTTTGTATCTGCATATTAAAGAGGAGCACGATCTCGTTGCAAATGATCTGTTGACTGTTCCATTTGAGGAGTTCTTCGAGTTCTTCAATCAAAAGGCCCTCGATAAATTAATGGTCTTTTGCTACTGCCTGTAAGTACTATTTCTGTCATTAAGTCTCTATATATAGCTCGGCTCTTTCATTACATGTATTTATAATTAATTATCCTCAATATATTATGCAGATTGAAGATCGTCGAGTGCAAAAAACAAGAAATTTATGATATTGGGTTCATTAACACAAATATCATAGATGTATTTCTGGTTGAAAAGAACGTCAAAGAGGCCGAGGACAACTTGCTACAATCGTTGATCAAAAATCAAAACAAAGATACCATACTCTTTCCTTACAACGGCCCGTGAGTGTTACTGTCGTGTGCATATTCGGTTTCCCTTATTACTCAAGCGAGCTTATAGTAATGTAATTGATGAGTTATGCATGCGTGCGCAGGTACCACTATATTCTTCTGGAGATTAAGCTTGAGCATGGACTAGTAACCGTCTTAGACTCGAGACGGAAAGATCCCAAATCCTGTGCGGACATCACTGAAATGCTCAGCAAGTAAGTTCAATCGATCATTATCGCACCATATCGGCAACTTTTTGTTTATTTCCTGATATCTCAAGTAATAATAATTATTTTCTTTGTCTTGCAGGGTTTGGAAACAGTTCACTGCAGAAGCTCCGGGACTGCCGAAGGAGCTGACATATAAATACCCGAAAGTAAGTACTACTGGCTAGCTAGTTGCGCGTATCTCCCGTTGATTCTATAGCTATACTTTCATCAATGCCATTTATAATGCTTCATTATCAGTTTGATTGACCTCTATTTCTTGTAAAGTGCTTGTGGCAGGAGGAAGAGAATGATTTCTGTGGATACTACGTGTGCGAGTTCATCCACACCGCGACTTTGAAAAACAAGCGGGGCTACTCTAGAAGACAATATGAAGTGCGTAAGCAATAATATTCACAATTTCATTTTATTACACCATCATTTCTGTTGAGTTTCATTCATATATATGTATTAATTAACCCCCTTCTTCAAATTAGACGTGGCAGATGCGGGATGAACTCCTAGAACCAGATCGCATGAAAACAATTTAAGAGGAATTGGCGGGATTCTTTCTTGACCACGTCATCAGTAAAGCCGGAGAATACCATGTGGAAATTGATTTCAAATGCTAGGGGTTTGTAATTAAGTGATCTTATACATATTATACATGTATGTAGCCAGTAGCGTCGGATACATGATACGAAAACTTGTTGTTCGACCAATCTCT
>NW_021179235.1:0-1609 GCF_002162155.2 Triticum dicoccoides | reverse complement strand
GACATTTCCCGGTAAGAAAGGCTACTAAAGATAAACAACTAGATAGTCAGATCCCACACATACCAAGCATTTCAATCATACACACAATATGCTCGATATGTGCAAATACAACGAAGCATCACAACATGACTCTACGACACAAGTACTTTATTTAAGGCTCAGTGAGCCATACATAACATACACAAAGGTACGGGTCTCACGACCCCACATACAGGTCATACAGTCATACAAACCAGCAGCGGAAGTAACTTGTCTGAGTACAGACAACTAGTAAAATAAAAGAGGCTTGGAAAGCCTAGCTATACTACGTGGTCCTTCACAAGCTCAGGGTCACCACCTGGGTCTTTAGCCTACTCGTTGATGTCAACGTCTACATAGAACCCATCAGAAGGGGTTGCAGCGTCTTCTGTAAAAATGTAGATTATAGCAACATGAGTACAAAGGTACTCAGCAAGACTTACATCAGATCCTACATACATGCATAGTATCAAGAAGGGTTGGTGGAGTTATTGCAGCAAGCCAGCTTTGACTCTTGGCTAGGCTATCCTACGATACTCCAACTTGAAATGGTTTTGCGCACACGAGTCCACTACTCACCACTTCAATACACTACCGAGGATCCACCTCCGTCTTCCTACGGAAGACCCATCCTCGGCACTCACACTTATCTTGAGGCTTTTAGTAGTTTCCATTTACTTGTCTATGAACTGTATAGGCAACCAAGTAGTCCTTTACCGCGGACGCGGCTATTCGAATAGATCATGTTAACCCTGCAGGGGTGTACTTCTTCATACATGTTTCCACCACTTAGCGTCTGCACACGACATGTGCTCGGCTGACTTCAAGCAAAAGCCGACGTGGGTGTAGACCACGACCTACCTAAACACTTAAGCCTCTAGTCCAGGTTTATCGCCTATTTAGGTTCCATCCGCAGGGAGTCCGGCCGAGGTTTCCCATACGGCCCCGAACGATGTGAACAGGGTTCCCGAGATACCTAACGGGTATTCGGTACACCGTGCCACGTACCTACCGCATCACAGCCCACCCCTACGGTCAGCGCTGTCCACGGCCTCCAGTAGGCTACAAACACCAGAAACTACTTGCAACTCCTGGACAGAGAGCTGGGGTGAATAAGAAGTCGAGCGGGGTCATATTTCAGGGCCCAATGCATGGTAGTAGCTGTATCTTAAATCACGCATACAGATCTCAGTGCTTAAGGTCGGCTTCAATGAAACAACCCACCATGTACTCCTACATGGCCTTTCATCGATACCTTTACCAAATCGTGTTCACCACACCACTCTCATTACCGACATAATCATTTCACTCCAGCCCATCACCCAGATGAACCAGACCTGACACGACTCTAAGCATAGCAGGCATAGCAAGGTAGGAACAACACATACATATGGCTCAAGCAACTCCTACACATGCTAGTGGGTTTCATCTAGTTACTGTGGCAATGACAGGTCATGCAGAGGAAATGGGTTCAACTATCGTAGCACACAGCAGTTTGAAACGCGTTGTCTTAATGCAGTAAAAGAGAGCAGGAGCGAGAACATGGGATTGTATCGATATGATCAAATGGTTGGTTGCTTGCCTGATGGTT
>NW_021179234.1:0-993 GCF_002162155.2 Triticum dicoccoides | reverse complement strand
AACACAAGTTCTAAAGGATGTTTCACCTCACGACTGGACTCCGAAAAAGGAAGTTGATGACTCTTCCCCTGCTGACAAGCATCACACACTGCTACATCTTTATTACTAGACAAACTAGGAAGCTCATGACGACGCAAAATATGACGGACAATAGGTGTGGCCGGGTGACCAAGACGAGCATGCCACTGTGACGGAGAGACCCGAACTCCACTGAAAACGCGAGCGACGCCAGGATGCTCCAGACGGTAGAGGCCCTGGCACAACCGCCCACTAAGAAGAATGTCCCTCGTGCCCCGATCCTTAATAAAAAGATCAAAAGGGTGAAATTCACAAAGCACATTATTATCACGTGTGAGTTTAGGAACTGAAAGAAGATTACGGGTCACAGATGGAACTCGAAGAACATTGCGAAGCTGAAGATTCCTATTGGCATGTCTAGTGAGAAGAGATGCTTGACCAATATGAGAGATGTGCATACCTGCTCCATTGGCTGTGTGGATCTTGTCGGAGCCATGATAGGGTTCACGAGTGTGAAGCTTCCCCATCTCGCTGGTCAGATGCTCTATCGCCCCAGAGTCCATGTACCAGTGTGGATCGATGGAGTAGGACTGAGTCTGTCCCTGTTGCTTCTGCGGCGCGGGACGATCAGCCATGGCGACCTGACGGGCATTGTTGCATGTATCTTTGCCGTCATTGCCAAGACCAAGGAAGCTTCGCTGGAAGCGCTTATGACACTTGGAGGCCCAGTGCCCATCGCGGCCACAAAGCTGACACACACGTGGACCGCCAGCCCCCGGTAAGGTCGCAGTAGGTGGGGGGGCCGAGGCGGGCGACGGTGGCAGCCCCAAGGGAGACCGGGGTGATGAAGAAGAGCGGCCACCCTTGGTGGCGGCATTGGCCGAGAGGGAGCCAGTGCCCCTGGTGCGGCGAGTCTCGACCCGTTGCTCAGTGAGAAGGAGCCGAGAGAAAACCTCGTGTGCCAGCATGGGTGTC
>NW_021179233.1:0-2102 GCF_002162155.2 Triticum dicoccoides | reverse complement strand
GCACAAGATGATGATGGCCATATCATATCACTTATATTGATTGCATGTGATGTTTATCTTTTTATGCATCTTATCTTGCTTTGATTGACGGTAGCATTATAAGATGATCTCTCACTAAATTATCAAGAAGTGTTCTCCCTGAGTATGCACCGTTGCCAAAGTTCGTCATGCCCAGACACCACGTGATGATCGGGTGTGATAAGCTCTACGTCCATCTACAACGGGTGCAAGCCAGTTTTTGCACACGCAGAATACTCAGGTTAAACTTGACGAGCCTAGCATATGCAGATATGGCCTCGGAACACGGAGACCGAAAGGTCGAGCGTGAATCATATAGTAGATATGATCAACATAAACGATGTTCACCATTGAAAACTACTCCATCTCACGTGATGATCGGTCATGGTTTAGTTGATTTGGATCACGTAATCACTTAGAAGATTAGAGGGATGTCTATCTAAGTGGGAGTTCTTAAGTAATATGATTAATTGAACTTAAATTTATCATGAACTTAGTACCTGATAGTATCTTGCTTGTTTATGTTGATTGTAGATAGATGGCTCGTGCTGTTGTTCCGTTGAATTTTAATGTGTTCCTTGAGAAAGCAAAGTTGAAAAATGATGGTAGCAATTACACGGACTGGGTCCGTAACTTGAGGATTATCCTCATTGCTGCACAGAAGAATTACGTCCTGGAAGCACCGCTGGGTGCCAGGCCTGCTGCTGGAGCAACGCCAGATGTTATGAACGTCTGGCAGAGCAAAGCTGATGACTACTCGATAGTTCAGTGTGCCATGCTTTATGGCTTAGAATCGGGACTTCAACGACGTTTTGAACGTCATGGAGCATATGAGATGTTCCAGGAGTTGAAGTTAATATTTCAAGCAAATGCCCGGATTGAGAGATATGAAGTCTCCAATAAGTTCTATAGCTGCAAGATGGAGGAGAACAGTTCTGTCAGTGAGCATATACTCAAAATGTCTGGGTATAATAATCACTTGATTCAATTGGGAGTTAATCTTCCGGAGGATTGCGTCATCGACAGAATTCTCCAATCACTGCCACCAAGCTACAAGAGCTTCGTGATGAACTATAATATGCAAGGGATGAACAAGACTATTCCCGAGCTCTTCGCAATGCTGAAAGCTGCAGAGGTAGAAATCAAGAAGGAGCATCAAGTGTTGATGGTTAACAAAACCACTAGTTTCAAGAAAAAGGGAAAAGGGAAGAAGAAGGGGGACTTCAAGAAGAACAGCAAGCAAGTTGCTGCTCAAGAGAAGAAACCCAAGTCTGGACCTAAGCCTGAAACTGAGTGCTTCTACTGCAAGCAGACTGGTCACTGGAAGCGGAACTGCCCCAAGTATTTGGCGGATAAGAAGGATGGCAAGGTGAACAAAGGTATATGTGATATACATGTTATTGATGTGTACCTTACTAGAGCTCGCAGTAGCACCTGGGTATTTGATACTGGTTCTGTTGCTAATATTTGCAACTCAAAACAGGGACTACGGAATAAGCGAGCACTGGCAAAGGACGAGGTGACGATGCGCGTGGGAAACGGTTCCAAAGTCGATGTGATCGCGGTCGGCACACTACCTCTACATCTACCTTCGGGATTAATATTAGACCTAAATAATTGTTATTTGGTGCCAGCGTTGAGCATGAACATTATATCTGGATCTTGTTTAATGCGAGACGGTTATTCATTTAAATCAGAGAATAATGGTTGTTCTATTTATATGAGTAATATCTTTTATGGTCATGCACCCTTAAAGAGTGGTCTATTTTTATTAGATCTCGATAGTAGTTATACACATATTCATAATGTTGAAACCAAAAGATGCAGAGTTGATAATGAAAGTGCAACTTATTTGTGGCACTGTCGTTTAGGTCATATCGGTGTAAAGCGCATGAAGAAACTCCATACTGATGGACTTTTGGAACCACTTGATTATGAATCGCTTGGTACTTGCGAACCGTGCCTCATGGGTAAGATGACCAAAACACCGTTCTCCGGTTCTATGGAGAGAGCAACAGATTTGTTGGAAATCATACATACCGATGTGTGCGGTCCAATGAATATTGAGGCTCGTGGCGGATATC
>NW_021179232.1:0-961 GCF_002162155.2 Triticum dicoccoides | reverse complement strand
ACATGTAAATGCACCACGGGGTTCGCTAATCGTGGAAATCACTCCGGGACCCCAGAACAGTGAGTAATATTCCACGAAACGGCTCGGCCAAAACTTTGAGTGTTGATGACCAACATGTAAACGCACCCCGGGTTTCGTTAATCATGGAAATCACTCCGGGACCCCAAAACATTGAGTAATAGTCCACGAAACGGGCCAGAATCGGCCAAAACAGTGAGTATAAATGAGCAACATGTAAACGCATCCCGGGGTTCGTTAATCATGGAAATCACTCTGGGACCCCAAAAAAGTGAGTAATATTACACGAAACGGGCCAGAACCGGCCAAAACTGTGAGTGTTGATGACCAACACGTAAGCACATATTGGGGTTCGACAACCATTGAAATCGCTTTGGGACCACAAAACGGTGAGTAATAGTCCATGAAATGTGTCAGAATCGACAAAAACCGCGAATGTTGATGACCGACACGTAAACGCACCCCGGGGTTCGTTAATCATGGAAATCTCTCCGGGACCCCAAAACATTGAGTAATAGTCAATGAAACGGGCCAGAATCGGTCAAAACTGTGAGTGTTAATGACCGATACGTAAATGCACCCCGGGGTTCGTTAATCGTGGAAATCACTCTGGGACCCCAAAACAGTGAGTAATAGTCCAAGAAACGGACCAGAATCGGCCCAAACTGCGAGTCTTGACGACCAACATGTAAGGACATCTTGTGGTTTGACAACCATGGAAATCGTTTGGGACCACAAAACGTTGAGCAATAGTCCATTAAACGGGTCAGAAATGACAAAAACCGCGAGTGTTGATGTCCAACATGTAAACGCACCCCAGTGTTCGTCAATCATGGAAATCACTCCGAGATCCCAAAACATTGAGTAATACTACGAAACGGGCCAGGATCCGCCAAAACTTGACTGTTGATGACCGACACGTAAACGCACCATAGGGCTCGTT
>NW_021179231.1:0-2646 GCF_002162155.2 Triticum dicoccoides | reverse complement strand
CCTCGACCTCGCCCATGACCTCGCCCCCTCCCTCTTCCCCTTATGGCTGGCTCCGCCACCACGGGCACGGGAGAGGGAGAGGCGCGCTGTCTGGCGGCGACCCTTGCCGCCAGCGATGAAGGGCCAGGGTTCCCTTTCTCCATAGCAGATGAGAGGAAGGGGAGCAGAAGCTGAAGAAGGGAGGAGATGGAAGAGTGCGGGCTTCCATGCTCCCCTCCCGCTCTTTATAAAGGAGCGAGGTGGGGGCGCGGCCGCCCCGCTCAGCAAATCGAGGCACGGGAAGGGCAGGGAGTCGGGGCCGACCCGCTGCCTCCGCCCGCGGCGGCCCAGATTCCCACTTCCACCGTCCACGACCCCAAGCGCATGGGAGCCGCGTGGCGAGGATGCGGAACCGAGGCGGCGAATGAGGCGGCCTCGCCCCACCCCGCGATCGCGGGGAGTGGGCGCCTCGAAAACCGCGCACCGGCTCCGTCCAGTAAATGCACCACGCCTACCTCTGTTTTAAGAGGGAGGGCGTGAACCACCCCCTTCATCATGGCCTGACGCATGCCCGCGGGGCTTAGCCCCGCGCACGCCGCCCACGTCACCCACGACGCCGCGTTTGACGCGTGCCGTTCTGGGCGTGCGCGGTGGAAGCGGAGAGATGTGCGGCGTGACCTAGGCCGCGCGTGCCCGTGCACTGATTTGGGCCTGACCCAACAGCGCTCGGCACCGTGTCTGGCCCAGGCCCGGGGGCTCCTGTCGGTGTACTAATGTAGGGGTACCCTAGTACCCCGAACTCGTGCACGGGCAGTCGCAGCATCCCCGCGGCAAGGCTTGCCGGGTGACCGCCAAGACCCTCCGCGGCTACTTTGAAGACCATTCAAGAACAAAGTATCCAAGACAAGACCCCGGCAAGAGGAGCTTGCCGGGAAGGCTATCAAAAGCATCTCAAGGCCCCGGCAAGGGGAGCTTGCCGGAAAGGAAACGAGACCCCGGCAAGAGGAGCTTGCCGGGAAGGCCAACCCAGGCATACCAAGAAAACCTGCCGCGACGCGCCACGCATCCCGGCAAGACCCGGTGAGCGACAAGCTCCCGGACGCGACAAGACGACGACCGCGGCGAGGAGTTTGCCGCGGGAACCGCCTCTCCGAGCCCGCGCTCCAGCATGACCACCACGTGTTGCTCTGGGGGCCTCTCCCAAGCACACGTGGCAGGAGGTCGCGCAGCTAGGGGTGCGAGGTGGCGAGCAGGCGCTGACGAGATAACCATCATGGCAAACGGTGTCGTCCGTAGCGGTCCCTCTCAGTACTGTTTAGGCGACACAGACGGGCATTTAATGCCCTTGTCCCCTGCCGTCAAGGTTAGGTATGATAACACTGTAGCGGGTAGCTGTGCCTACTACAGCACCTAGCTGTGCCTATCCACGGCACCCTTTCCATTTTTGCCCTTGGCCCCCGTTGCTCTATGTCGGTAACCCCTTGAGTATAAAAGGAGGCCGATGTGCAACGTAGAGGTGGGTCGGCCATTTTGAGAGCCTAAAGGAGGACGGCCAGTTCCAACACTCACGCTAGGTCTTGCTAGTCGCCGGTGTGTACTGTAGCACTCGGCGCTCTCGAGCTAGGAATCAATCCAAAACCACAAAGCAGGAGTAGGGTTTTACGCATCCGTGCGGCCCGAACCTGGGTAAATCGCTCGCGTGCTTCGCCTCAATTAACCCTTCGCACGACCAGCCGCCCGCGTGCTTCGCCTCGATCTGCTCTTTGCGCGACCTCCGCCCCCCGCCGAACCGAAAGGGACCCGGTCCACCGGTCCCATAGGTGTCCGTGGATCAGAAACCCCGGCAATGATGATTATGCTAATTATATTGTCGCAAAATTTATGCCACCTAGTTTCACATATCAACAAAAGAAAAAAGTTTTTCTATGATTTGAGACATTACTTTTCGGATGACCCACATCTTTATAAAGAAGGAGTAGATGGTGTTATTAGACGTTGTGTACCTGAGCATGAACCGGAACAGATCCTATGCAAGTGTCACTCTGAAGCTTATGGAGGACACCATGCTGGAGATAGAACTGCACATAAGGTATTGCAATCTAGTTTTTATTGGCCTACTCTCTTCAAGGATGCCCGTAAGTTTGTCTTATCTTGTGATGAATGTCAAAGAATTGGTAATATTATTAGACATCAAGAAATGCCTATGAATTATTCACTTGTTATTGAACCATTTGATGTTTGGGGCTTTGATTATATGGGACCTTTTCCTGCCTCTAATGGATATACACATATTTTAGTTGCTGTTGATTACGTTACTAAGTGGGTAGAAGCTATTCCAACTAGTAGTGCTGATCATAACACCTCTATTAAGATGCTTAAAGAAGTTATTTTTCCGAGGTTTGGAGTCCCTAGATATTTAATGACTGATGGTGGTTCACATTTTATTCATGGTGCTTTCCGTAAAATGCTTGCTAAGTATGATGTTAATCATAGAATTGCATCTCCTTATCACCCACAGTCTAGTGGTCAAGTAGAATTGAGTAATAGAGAGCTCAAATTAATTTTGCAAAAGACTGTTAATAGATCTAGAAAGAATTGGTCCAAGAAACTTGATGATGCATTATGGGCCTATAGAACTACATACAAAAATCCTATGGGTATGTCTCC
>NW_021179230.1:0-2646 GCF_002162155.2 Triticum dicoccoides | reverse complement strand
CCTCGACCTCGCCCATGACCTCGCCCCCTCCCTCTTCCCCTTATGGCTGGCTCCGCCACCACGGGCACGGGAGAGGGAGAGGCGCGCTGTCTGGCGGCGACCCTTGCCGCCAGCGATGAAGGGCCAGGGTTCCCTTTCTCCATAGCAGATGAGAGGAAGGGGAGCAGAAGCTGAAGAAGGGAGGAGATGGAAGAGTGCGGGCTTCCATGCTCCCCTCCCGCTCTTTATAAAGGAGCGAGGTGGGGGCGCGGCCGCCCCGCTCAGCAAATCGAGGCACGGGAAGGGCAGGGAGTCGGGGCCGACCCGCTGCCTCCGCCCGCGGCGGCCCAGATTCCCACTTCCACCGTCCACGACCCCAAGCGCATGGGAGCCGCGTGGCGAGGATGCGGAACCGAGGCGGCGAATGAGGCGGCCTCGCCCCACCCCGCGATCGCGGGGAGTGGGCGCCTCGAAAACCGCGCACCGGCTCCGTCCAGTAAATGCACCACGCCTACCTCCGTTTTAAGAGGGAGGGCGTGAACCACCCCCTTCATCATGGCCTGACGCATGCCCGCGGGGCTTAGCCCCGCGCACGCCGCCCACGTCACCCACGACGCCGCGTTTGACGCGTGCCGTTCTGGGCGTGCGCGGTGGAAGCGGAGAGATGTGCGGCGTGACCTAGGCCGCGCGTGCCCATGCACTGATTTGGGCCTGACCCAACAGCGCTCGGCACCGTGTCTGGCCCAGGCCCGGGGGCTCCTGTCGGTGTACTAATGTAGGGGTACCCTAGTACCCCGAACTCGTGCACGGGCAGTCGCAGCATCCCCGCGGCAAGGCTTGCCGGGTGACCGCCAAGACCCTCCGCGGCTACTTTGAAGACCATTCAAGAACAAAGTATCCAAGACAAGACCCCGGCAAGAGGAGCTTGCCGGGAAGGCTATCAAAAGCATCTCAAGGCCCCGGCAAGGGGAGCTTGCCGGAAAGGAAACGAGACCCCGGCAAGAGGAGCTTGCCGGGAAGGCCAACCCAGGCATACCAAGAAAACCTGCCGCGACGCGCCATGCATCCCGGCAAGACCCGGTGAGCGACAAGCTCCCGGACGCGACAAGACGACGACCGCGGCGAGGAGTTTGCCGCGGGAACCGCCTCTCCGAGCCCGCGCTCCAGCATGACCACCACGTGTTGCTCTGGGGGCCTCTCCCAAGCACACGTGGCAGGAGGTCGCGCAGCTAGGGGTGCGAGGTGGCGAGCAGGCGCTGACGAGATAACCATCATGGCAAACGGTGTCGTCCGTAGCGGTCCCTCTCAGTACTGTTTAGGCGACACAGACGGGCATTTAATGCCCTTGTCCCCTGCCGTCAAGGTTAGGTATGATAACACTGTAGCGGGTAGCTGTGCCTACTACAGCACCTAGCTGTGCCTATCCACGGCACCCTTTCCATTTTTGCCCTTGGCCCCCGTTGCTCTATGTCGGTAACCCCTTGAGTATAAAAGGAGGCCGATGTGCAACGTAGAGGTGGGTCGGCCATTTTGAGAGCCTAAAGGAGGACGGCCAGTTCCAACACTCACGCTAGGTCTTGCTAGTCGCCGGTGTGTACTGTAGCACTCGGCGCTCTCGAGCTAGGAATCAATCCAAAACCACAAAGCAGGAGTAGGGTTTTACGCATCCGTGCGGCCCGAACCTGGGTAAATCGCTCGCGTGCTTCGCCTCAATTAACCCTTCGCACGACCAGCCGCCCGCGTGCTTCGCCTCGATCTGCTCTTTGCGCGACCTCCGCCCCCCGCCGAACCGAAAGGGACCCGGTCCACCGGTCCCATAGGTGTCCGTGGATCAGAAACCCCGGCAATGATGATTATGCTAATTATATTGTCGCAAAATTTATGCCACCTAGTTTCACATATCAACAAAAGAAAAAAGTTTTTCTATGATTTGAGACATTACTTTTCGGATGACCCACATCTTTATAAAGAAGGAGTAGATGGTGTTATTAGACGTTGTGTACCTGAGCATGAACCGGAACAGATCCTATGCAAGTGTCACTCTGAAGCTTATGGAGGACACCATGCTGGAGATAGAACTGCACATAAGGTATTGCAATCTAGTTTTTATTGGCCTACTCTCTTCAAGGATGCCCGTAAGTTTGTCTTATCTTGTGATGAATGTCAAAGAATTGGTAATATTATTAGACATCAAGAAATGCCTATGAATTATTCACTTGTTATTGAACCATTTGATGTTTGGGGCTTTGATTATATGGGACCTTTTCCTGCCTCTAATGGATATACACATATTTTAGTTGCTGTTGATTACGTTACTAAGTGGGTAGAAGCTATTCCAACTAGTAGTGCTGATCATAACACCTCTATTAAGATGCTTAAAGAAGTTATTTTTCCGAGGTTTGGAGTCCCTAGATATTTAATGACTGATGGTGGTTCACATTTTATTCATGGTGCTTTCCGTAAAATGCTTGCTAAGTATGATGTTAATCATAGAATTGCATCTCCTTATCACCCACAGTCTAGTGGTCAAGTAGAATTGAGTAATAGAGAGCTCAAATTAATTTTGCAAAAGACTGTTAATAGATCTAGAAAGAATTGGTCCAAGAAACTTGATGATGCATTATGGGCCTATAGAACTACATACAAAAATCCTATGGGTATGTCTCC
>NW_021179229.1:0-1234 GCF_002162155.2 Triticum dicoccoides | reverse complement strand
GGTGGAGTCCAATTAAGGACGGCTTGAACTCGCTCAGGGTTAACAGCGATACCTTTACCAGATATTACATGACCCAGATAGGTCACTTCTGATAACCAGAATTCACATTTAGAAAATTTGGCATAAAGGCGATGCTCTCGAAGTTTCTGCAACACTAGCCTTAGATGTTCGGCATGTTCTTCCTCGTTCTTGGAGTAGATGAGTATATCATCGAGGTAAACCACGACGAATTTATCCAAATACTCCATGAAGATTGAGTTCATTAACCGAGAAAAGGTGGCTGGAGCGTTGGTTAATCCGAAGGACATGACGGTGTACTCGTATTGGCCATAACGAGTAACAAAGGCCGTTTTAGGAATGTCCCCGTTTCTGATTTTGATTTGATGGTAGCCCAACCTCAAATCCATCTTGGAGAAGACTGAGGATCCAGCGAGCTGATCGTATAGGTCGTTGATCCTGGGAAGTGGATATTTGTTCTTGATTGTGACCAAATTGACAGGTCGGTAATCTACAACCATCCGGTCCGTACCATCCTTCTTCTTGACGAATAGGACGGGGCAAGCCCACGGAGATGAACTAGGGCGGATGAAACCCTTTTTCAAGGACTCATCGAGTTGTTTCTTAAGCTCGGCTAGTTCTAGGGGTGCCATCTTATAGGGTCTTCTAGCAATTGGAACGGTTCCTGGAATGAGGTCTATTACGAACTCAACATCCCTGTCAGGTGGAACACCTGGCAATTCCTCTGGAAAGACATACGGGAAGTCATGGACTACCGGAACGTCCTCAAGGTCTGGCAAAGGGCTGGCGTTAAGAGAGTATAATTGTCGCTTGGCTATTCGGGTCAAGACATTGACTATCTTCCCCGAAGGATGGGTGAGTTGAACAGTCCTAGAGAAGCAATCAATTTGGGCATGATGAGCTGACATCCAGTCCATACCCAGAATGATATTAATATCTGAAGATTTAAGGGCTATCAAAGATGCAAGGAAAACAAGTCTGTCGACTTGGATTTCGTTTCCATGGCTTACTCTGGAAGTTTGCCATTTGGATCCCGGAGTTTGGATTACCATAGAGGTTGGCATATCACCGAATGCGATGTTATGCAAGCGAGCATAATTTTCAGATATAAAAGAATGAGAGGCTCCTGTATCGAAAAGAACAGATGCCGGGTGGCAATTAACAAGAAGCGTACCGAGAACGACGTTGGGATCCTCTTGAGCTTCTTCGGCAGAGA
>NW_021179228.1:0-1576 GCF_002162155.2 Triticum dicoccoides | reverse complement strand
TTATCTTGGGGGTGCCATGGGAATCCCCAAGGTTAGGCTCTTGCCACTCCTTGTTCCATAATCCATCAAATCTTTACCCAAAACTTGAAAACTTCACAACACAAAACTTAAAGTAGAAAATCTCGTGAGCTCCGTTAGCGAAAGAAAACAAAAGACCACTTCAAGGTACTGTAATGAACTCATTATTTATTTATATGGGTGTTATACCTAATCTATTCCAACTTATCTATGGTTTATAAACTATTTTACTAGCCATAGATTCATCAAAATAAGCAAACAACACACGAAAAACAGAATCTGTTAAAAACAGAACAATCTGTAGTAATCTGTAGCTAGCGCAAGATCTGGAACCCCAAAAATTCTAAAATAAATTGCTGGACGTGACGAATTTATCTATTAATCATCTGAAAAAATAATTAACTAAATAGCACTTTCCAAATAAAAATTACAGCAGTTCTCGTGAGCGCTAAAGTTTCTGTTTTTTACAGCAAGTTCAACAAGACTTTCCCCAAGTCTTCCCAACGGTTCTACTTTGCACAAACACTAATTAAACACAAAAAACACAACCAAAACAGAGGATAGATAATTTATTTATTACTAAACAGGAGCAAAAAGCAAGGAATAAAAATAAAATTGGGTTGCCTCCCAACAAGCGCTATCGTTTAACGCCCCTAGCTAGGCATAACAAGCAAGAATAGATCTAGGTATTGCCATCTTTGGTAGGCAATCCATAAGTGGCTCTCATAATAGATTCATAAGGTAATTTAATTTTCTTTCTAGGAAAGTGTTCCATGCCTTTCCTTAATGGAAATTGGAATCTAATATTTCCTTCCTTCATATCAATAATTGCACCAATCGTTCTAAGGAAAGGTCTACCAAGAATAATAGGACATGAAGGATTGCAATCTATGTCAAGAACAATAAAATCTACGGGCACATAATTCCTATTTGCAACAATAAGAACATCATTAATTCTTCCGATAGGTTTCTTAATAGTGGAATCCGCAAGGTGCAAGTTTAGAGAGCAATCATCAAAATCACGGAAACCTAACAAATCACACAAAGTCTTTGGAATCGTGGAAACACTAGCACCCAAATCACATAAAGCATAGCATTCATGATCTTTAATTTTAATCTTAATAGTTGGTTCCCACTCATCATAAAGTTTTCTAGGGATAGAAACTTCCAATTCAAGTTTTTCTTCATAAGATTGCATCAAGGCATCAACGATATGTTTAGTAAACGCTTTATTTTGACTATAAGCGTGAGGAGAATTTAGCACGGATTGCAACAAGGAAATACAATCGATCAAAGAGCAATTTTCATAGTTAAATTCCTTGAAATCCATAATAGTGGGTTTAGCAACATCTAGGGTTTTAATTTCTTCAATCCCACTTTTATCAAATTTAGCATCAAGATCAAAAGAT
Organism: Triticum dicoccoides; assembly: GCF_002162155.2. NCBI lineage: Eukaryota > Viridiplantae > Streptophyta > Magnoliopsida > Poales > Poaceae > Triticum > Triticum dicoccoides. The sequence continues at coordinate 149 of NW_021179228.1, read as the reverse complement.
TCAGAATTCTTGGAACGCCTTCTAGGTAAAGGTGGATCATATTCAGTCCCATCATTATCAAGATTCATATTGCAAAACAAAGATTTAATAGGGGACACATCAATAACTTTTAGATCTTCATCATTATTTTCATAGGAACTAGAAGAACA
>NW_021179227.1:0-1888 GCF_002162155.2 Triticum dicoccoides | reverse complement strand
TTTTAGTACTACTTGTCACCCCCAAACTGATGGACAAACTGAAGTAGTCAATAGAACGTTGTCTACTATGCTTAGGGCTGTTTTGAAGAATAATAAGAAAATGTGGGAGGAATGCTTGCCTCATATTGAATTTGCTTATAATCGTTCATTGCATTCTACTACTAAGATGTGCCCTTTTGAAGTTGTGTATGGTTTCCTACCTCGTGCACCTATTGATTTGTTGCCTCTTCCATCTTCGGAGAAGGTTAATTTTGATGCTAAACAACGTGTTGAATTGATTTTAAAAATGCATGAGTTAACTAAGGAAAACATTGAGCGCATGAATGCTAAATATAAACTTGCTGGAGATAAGGGTAGAAAACATGTTGTGTTTGCACCTGGAGATCTTGTTTGGTTACATTTGCGTAAGGATAGATTTCCTGATTTGCACAAATCAAAGTTAATGCCACGTGCTGATGGTCCCTTTAAGGTGTTAGAGAAAATAAATGATAATGCATATAAACTTGAGCTGCCTGCAGATTTTGGGGTTAGTCCCACTTTTAACTGATGAGGACATGACTACCTTGGATATGACCAAAAATATTGCATATATGCATATTTGTCAGGTGATTTCTAGTGCAAACTATTCAATAATCTATTTATGTTATCCAGAACAAAAATACTTCACACACTTTTGTGTTTTGTCTAATTGCAGGTGTATGGGACATTTGTACAATCTACATATGAAGATAAGGAAGAAAGAGATGTTTATTTGCTGTCCAAAAAGTTATCTCACGTCACTTTTGGCCCAAGAGAAGATAGAGTCCAAGTCTCTCACGTTCTGGATTCAGATTCGGACTGCACAGACACACCTGACTCAAAACGCACACAAGTTTTTCATACGGACTCCGAATTGGGTGATTCTTTTTTTGTTGGAAACTAGATTTCGTGCACTTTCCAACCCAATTGGAATCACCTTCAAATTCGTCCGGAGCGTTGAGTTGTGGACGAAACAATCTGATGCTGCAGCAGAATCCGAGTCAAACTACAAGTCCAAAGGTGTTACATCACCTCCACTTGGGCCCATTGGCCTTGTACGACCTAGATTTAGTTTTAGGCTGCCTTGGGACGTCCTCCCACCTCCTTGGCCGCCACCCCTTGCTTCTATATAAGTAGATCCATCTAGTAGCTTTTCCTTGGGATTTGTTTAGTTAAAAGTTAGCCATTGCAACTTCGTGTACTTCGTTTGTGTCCAACGACATTGCAGATTTGAAGCCTTATTTGGGTGAGGAAGATGAACTTCCGTCGAGGACGACTTCATTTCAAGAAGGGGAGGAGGATGAGGACATCAATACAATTGTTACACCCACAGCCCCTGCTGCTATACATACTGGACCAATTACTAGAGCTCGTGCACGCCAACTAAATTACCAGGTACTTTCGTTTTTGGTAATGATTCTAATGTTCATGAGAATATGATGCTGCCTAAATTGGATACATTTGTTTTGCTTACAAATGAAGGGCCTAGCTTGGAGAAGGATGAACATTGGAGCAAGAACAAGCATGGAGATGATGGCATGCGCAAGGGGAACAAGTACGGAGTTACAAGTGATGATTTCAGGACTTTGAAGCCACCATAATGGGTGCATGAAGCCTTGGACGAAATATACAAGATGCCACTTCATAAATTTCGTCCCGAGGCTATTTTAGGTGCTGCGTCACCTTATTATTGGGCCAGGCCCATGTAATTTCGAAATACATAAGTATAGGCTATTTTTAGAGTCCGTATGTGTGGGGAAACAAGAGATAGGGTTGATTTCGGACCCCTCCACCAAGGGCCACGAAATTCCCCCCCTCTTCCTCCATATATACAGCCCTTAGGGCATCGTTTAGACTTTGGGTTTTGTTT
>NW_021179226.1:0-1318 GCF_002162155.2 Triticum dicoccoides | reverse complement strand
GGTGGTATAGATACATTAACCTGATCATGTGCATTTGGATGTTTGTGCACCTCTCGTGACGGTTGTGGTATTTGCAAAGGTGGTGGCACGTCTCCCGCGATCGACAAAGCCCATGAATTGACTCTGGATCCTGTCATGATTAGTAGAACAAGAAACAAAACCCAAAAATAATGTTCCTATAACTACTAGGATGTGGTGGTAAAACGCTCACAGTAAAGCAAATATCAATGTCTTACAAGTTCTTACCATGCAGCAGGCGGTGATCGGCAACCAACGGTGTCAAGTAACTCCGAATATTGAGTAAAGCGATTGCCAGGGGAGCGTACGTATACACGGTGTAGAAATATGTGGAGCTGGGTTGGCTATATATGGTAGCAAAAGATTAGCAATAATCAATTCAAAGATGCAATGTTGAATAAACGCTCAACGACGGTACTGTGCTGGTCCTAGGCTAGACCGAACTAGAGACGCGAGCCTAGAACACTAATGAGGTCACGTCGTAGCACAACCAGCATCAATGAAGGATACAAAGTAGCTCTGGACAGCATGATATAAGTGAAGATCACAACGGCAGTAAAGATAATGATGTGAAACAAGAGCCAAGCTCTTTTACTGAACAGTGCACAAAACAGATTCCAATCCGAATTCAGGTACGAAATTGATTCTAGATAGATCCAATTTTTTTCTTCTCTCTTTTTTTTCTCACGCTTTTTTTTCTTTTTCTTCGCCCTCTTTCTTTTTTTTTCCTTTTTTCTCTTTTTTTTTCTTTATCTTCTTTTTCTCCCTCTTTCCAAGACAAACTAGATAAGATGCAGATTCGATCAGGCGAAGATGTGAGTGACCTCAACTATGATTATGACAAGAAACAGTGCGTAGCACGTGGTGGAAATTGGTGGATTGGATGGTGGACAGCGGATGGGATAATGATGCAGCGGCTGCGTGACTAATGTGAACAGAACTCGAAACTCTAAAGGAACTAGACACTAAGACCAGCAACTCGACACGACGATGCAACCGATAATTCAACTATGCAAGCAATGAAAAGAAAATTGCAAAGGCTCAGACTGGCTTGGACCAAGGATGAATAGATCTAACTCTTTTTTGTGGCTTTTTCTTGGACAATAGGTAAGAAAATAAATCTAATCTAGGAAAACTGGAAATTCTCACCGAGCAACCTGAAAACTGATACCACTTGATAGAGGCAAAGGGTGTCCCGATCTTTCGATGAGATGATAACTATCGATTTGGTGGAGACGACTTTGACGATCCGACTACAAACGTGCACGACGTTGCGCCTTAGCAATCGCTAAACCAACTC
>NW_021179225.1:0-635 GCF_002162155.2 Triticum dicoccoides | reverse complement strand
CCAGATCCGGTCCCCCTCGCCGCCGAGCACCCCCCCAGTCCACCGGCCGCCGCCGTCGACCCCCCGCACCCTCGATTCCCCTACTCAACCGCCGCCGCCGACCCCGCGCACCCCGCGCACCGTCTTATAAAAAAATAAGTATCAAACAGCTTTTTAAATGCTACTGTCTTATAAAAAATATTACTGTTATTATTTAAACAAGTTTGAACATATTTAAACACAAATAAGTATCAAACAGCTTTTTAAATGCTAAAAAAATTTTGTGGAGCCTGGGAGTCGAACCCAGGACCTCCTGGTGTGAGAACTGGCTGCTGACCAGTCGAGCTAGTAGAGGGGACTTGATGTGGATCAGTTCTGGTGGTACATAACCTGTTGGCTCGAGTTGAAATAAAAAAAATACTAATGGCGCACCACGGTGAGGTGCGCCATTAGTATTGTGCCCGATCCCCCCTTCCCTCTCCCCCTTCGCCCGATCCCCCCTTCCCTCTCCCCCTCGCCAGTTCCCTCTCCCTCTCGATCCACCGTCGCCGCCGCCGCTGCCCTGACCCACTGCTCGCCCTCGCCCTCGCCCTCTCCCTCCCTCGCCCTCTCCCTCGCCCTAGATCCCCTTCCCCTCTCCTCTCCCGACGCCGCTT
>NW_021179224.1:0-1165 GCF_002162155.2 Triticum dicoccoides | reverse complement strand
TCTTACGTGAGACAGGTTCCACCGATTGACATGCACTTGGTGCATAAGGTGGCTAGCGGGTGCCAGTCTCTCCCACTTTAGTCGGAACGGATTCGATGAAAAGGGTCCTTATGAAGGGTAAATAGCAATTGGCATATCACGTTGTGGTCTTGCGTAGGTAAGAAACGTTCTTGCTAGAAACCCATAGCAGCCACGTAAAACATGCAACAACAATTAGAGGACGTCTAACTTGTTTTTGCAGGGTATGCTATGTGATGTGATATGGCCAAGAAGAATGTGATGAATGATATATGATGTATGAGATTGATCATGTTCTTGTAATAGGATTCACGACTTGCATGTCGATGAGTATGACAACCGGCAGGAGCCATAGGAGTTGTCTTTATTTTTTGTATGACCTGCGTGTCATTGAAGAACGCCATGTAACTTACTTTACTTTATTGCTAAACACGTTAGCCATAGAAGTAGAAGTAGTCGTTGGCGTGACAACTTCATGAAGACACGATGATGGAGATCATGATGATGGAGATCATGGTGTCATGCCGGTGACGATGATGATCATGGAGCCCCAAAGATGAAGATCAAAAGGAGCAAAATGATATTGGCCATATCATGTCACTATTTGATTGCATGTGATGTTTATCATGTTTATGCATCTTGTTTACTTAGGACGACGGTAGTAAATAAGATGATCCCTTACAAAATTTCAAGAAGTGTTCTCCCCTAACTGTGCATCGTTGCTACAGTTCGTCGCTTCTAAGCACCACGTGATGATCGGGTGTGATGGATTCTTACGTTCACATACAACGGGTGTAAGACAGTTTTACACAGCGAAAACACTTAGGGTTAACTTGACGAGCCTAGCATGTGCAGACATGGCCTCGGAACACGGAGACCGAAAGGTCGAGCATGAGTCGTATAGCAGATACGATCAACATGAAGATGTTCACCGACGTTAACTAGTCCGTCTCACGTGATGATCGGACACGGCCTAGTTGACTCGGATCATGTAATCACTTAGATGACTAGAGGGATGTCTATCTGAGTGGGAGTTCATAAGATGAACTTAATTATCCTGAACATAGTCAAAAGACCTTTTGCAAATTATGTCGTAGCTCACGCTATAGTTCTACTGTTTAGATATGTTCCTAGAGAAAATATAGTT
>NW_021179223.1:0-2219 GCF_002162155.2 Triticum dicoccoides | reverse complement strand
AGCAGCGGAGCGGACCGCAGCCCTAGCTTTCTCTTGATCACAATTTGTACCTCGAGTTACCTTGCGCAATTGTTTCGCGCCGGCTCTTCTTCATCCATCAATTCACGAGCTTCTCGATCCTGTGAAAGATCCCTCCAAGACTCAACACCACCGTGCGCAGGCCCCACGGTGGGCGCCAACTGTCATGGAATTGTCACGGCAGATGTCCTAGTGTAAGTACTTAGTCGCGAGGCCAACGCATCTATGTGGTCGCTTGAAGGGGTTGAGCGGAATCGAGAGATGCAACACACAAGAAGAGGATTTAGATAGCTTCAGGCCCCGGGAAACATCATCCGGTAATAATCCTACATGCTGTTTGTGGCTAGGTCTCATTATGATCATGAGGGAGTCGCTGTAAGCCGGCTTTCCTCTTGATGTCTAGCCCTAGATATTGTTTCTTGTTGCTTGTCCCTCTTTGGGGAGCCCTGCCCCTCCTTATATAAGTTGAAGGGGCGGCTTACATGTAGAGTCCTATTAGGATTAGAACTAACTTATTCTCTCAAGTCGGATACAAGTACGGGTCTTGCTTCCTTGTAAAGAAAATATTTCTCATGCCTTCTGTCTTAAGCCGGCCCACCATAATACGAGCCGGCCTACTAGGCCTTGGGCCTAGTCTTCTTTCGACCTACCGTCGGGGTCATCCGTGAGTCGTTGGACCAGTGAGCCACCAGACCCGTGAGTCGTCAGTCCTCCGGCAGGTCATCGGTGAAGCGCCAAGTCCGGCCGGGTCATACTTTCGGCTGGGTCAACTTGGGTTAGAACAAGATAGAAAAGGAATAAGAAAGAAAGTATTCTGATAGCACCCCGGTTGAACATGGAATGGAATAGAACATGAACTTGAAAAGATGGAACGATACTTAACGAGAGGAACAACACAATGCCTACGGAAGAATTGAAAAAATGGAATGAAAAGAATGAAGAATAAAAATGACATCTTCTACCACAATTGAGTTTGAAAAGCATCCTTACGAAGAAGGGTTGAACGAAGTTGTTGGAAATTCACCAACAAAAGGAATAAGCTTGTTGTGGACTTATGGATAATATTTCAAAATTATGAGTTGATAACCGACCACAAGTGGAAAAGATTGAATAGCTGAGAAGAATGAAGAAATGCAAAACTCCACTTCAAAAGAATACAGAGAATTAATTGCACCTCGAGAAGCAAGAAGAAGAATACTTGAGCTTCGCCTACAAGAATCTTGAAGAACACTTGAGAAATGAATTAAATAATGATGAACCACCATGAAGAACTCTGGTAACAAAAGGATGATGAGATAGAAATGAAGGATGAAAAGAATGAGATTAAGGTCTTGTGGTGATTTAGATGGAGCTTCGCAATGAGATAAGCGAGACACTTGGAACTCCGGAAACGAAAAGATGAACAACACTTGGGATTAGAGTTTATTCGTCATGAACAAATTCCGAAGGAAGGGATTACTCAACTTGATGAAAGAAGAATAAGAATTATGTTATGCTTATCCTTCATCAACTAAATTGATGAGAAGCAATGGATTTGCATACTACTTATTCTCATTGAAAGAGATTAAGGGGAGATATAGCACAAAAGTTGAGAAAGTCTTCATGAACCACCGGTAGGATTGGAAAGAACGAATGAATTGATATGATAAGAACGGAAGTGAAAATCTTAAATGAACACTGTAAGAATTGAAACGAATGACAGAAAGAGAATGACTATCCGGAAAGCATTACAGACGCACAAAGATACTTGAAGGAATTTATAGACAAGAGAATGAAGAGATCGCGAACTGATTAAGGAATGCTTGAATGAAGCACCGGTACAAATATGGGAATGAACGATGTGGCATCAGTTTAGAATAATTAGAGAATGAAGCTGAAAATTTGAAACAAAGAAATATTCCGAAATGAAGGCCTCCAGATAATCGAAATGGAAACGACTCCTGAAATACTCCGGATGGGCAAGAAAGGAATCGCGCGATTGGAAACAATAAGAGGATAGCAACAAGCTAGCGCCACGAATCTCTGAGAGAACGGACAAGATTTAGAGGAAAACTCTTCTTCGGTCTTCAAATGTTGAGAATGATGACGAGGAACACCACCAAAATTGGTGAGATACTCCGGGAGAATAAAAAGCGAAGAGGTTGAGCCAACAATGAAAATAATTTTAAATCGATCTTGGAAAAGCATCTGGCCGATGAAAC
>NW_021179222.1:0-10529 GCF_002162155.2 Triticum dicoccoides | reverse complement strand
CCTATATTGTTGATTCTAGAGTAACTATTCACACAGATCATGCTGCTATTAAATATCTTATGGAAAAGAAAGATGCAAAACCTAGACTCATTAGATGGGTTCTCTTGCTTCAAGAATTTGATTTGCATATTGTTGATAGAAAAGGAGCTGAGAACCCCGTTGCAGACAACTTGTCTAGGCTAGAGAATGTTCTTGATGACCCACTACCTATTAATGATAGCTTTCCTGATGAGCAATTGAATGTCATAAGTACTTCTCGTAGCACTCCATGGTATGCTTATTATGCTAATTATATTGATGCTAAATTTATACCACCTAGCTTCACATACCAGCAAAAGAAAAAGTTTTTCTTTGACTTGCGACATTACTTTTGGGATGACCCACATCTTTATAAACAAGGAGTAGATGGTGTTATTAGACGTTGTGTACCTGAGCATGAACAGGAACAGATCCTACGCAAGTGTCACTCCGAAGCTTATGGAGGACAACACGCTGGAGATAGAACTGCACATAAGGTATTGCAATCCGGTTTTTATTGGCCTACTCTCTTCAAGGATGCCCGTAAGTTTGTTTTATCTTGCGATGAATGTCAAAGAATTGGTAATATCAGTACATGTCAATAAATGCCTATGAATTATTCACTTGTTATTGAGACATTTGATGTTTGGGGCTTTGATTATATGTGACCTTTTCCTGCCTCTAACGGTTACACTCATATTTTAGTTGCTGTTGATTACATTACTAAGTGGGTAGAAGGTATTCCAACTAGTAGTGCTGATCATAACACTTCTATTAAAATGCTTAACGAAGTTATTTTCCCGAGGTTTGGAGTCCCAAGATACTTAATGACTGATGGTGGTTCACACTTTATTCATGGTGATTTCCGTAAGATGCTCGCTAAATATGACGTTAATCATAGAATTGCATCTCCATATCACCCGTAGTCTAGTGGGCAGGTAGAATTGAGCAATAGAGAGCTCAAATTAATTTTGCAAAAAACTGTCAATAGGTCTAGGATGAATTGGTCCAAAAAACTTGATGATGCATTATGGGCCTATAGAACTGCATATAACAATCCTATGGGTATGTCTCTGTATAAAATGGTTTATGGAAAAGCATGTCATTTACCTCTTGAACTTGAACATAAGGCATATTGGGCTATCAAAGAGCTCAATTATGACTTCAAACTTGCCGGTGAGAAGAGGTTGTTTGATATTAGCTCACTTGATGAATGGAGAACCCAAGCTTATGAGAATGCCAAGCTATTCAAAGAAAAAGTCAAACGTTGGCATGATAAAAGGATACAAAAGCATGAGTTTAATGTAGGTGACTATGTATTGCTATACAACTCTCGTTTAAGATTTTTTGCAGGAAAACTTCTCTCCAAATGGGAAGGTCCTTACGTTATCGAGGAGGTCTATCGTTCCGGTGCCATAAAAATCAACAACTTCGCAGGCACAAATCCGAAGATGGTAAACGGTCAAAGGATCAAACACTATATATCAGGTAATCATGTAAATGTTGAAACTAATATTATTGAAATCGTAACCCCGGAGGAGTACATAAGGGACACTTTCCAGAATGTTCCAGACCCCGAAAAGGAATAGGTATGTGGTAAGGTAAGTAAACCGGCTCCAAAACAAATTTTAAGGCAATATTTCTCCGTTTTGGAATATTTAGAAAAATAGAAAAATAAGTAGCAGTCTGGGGAGGACACGAGGCCTCCACGAGGGTGGAGGGCGCGCCCTACCCCCCTGGGCGCACCCCCCTACCTCGTGAGCAGCTCATGTGCCCTCCGGACTCCGTTTCCTTGCACAGTACGTATTTTGGTCGGTAAAAATTCATTATATATACTCCCGAAGGTTTTGACTCTCGTATCACGCAAATCTCCCTTGTTCTTGTTTCGAGCTATTTTTCTGACAGGTCTAGATCATCATGACGACCCCAAGTGCTTCCAAGGACAAGTTCTTTGAGAAGGTTATCAACCCTTACCTCGCGGAGGTGCTGCGACACCCTCAAACCATTGAGATGCGTGATGGGTTGCTGCACATCCGCGATGTTGAGGGACCAAAGGGAACCAGAAGCGTGGAGTTGAGGCTCGAAGCAATGGAGCAACAAGTTTTCAAGTGCCAGGGGATGGTGGAGCGTGGAATCAACACTACCCACAAGATGCTCGCGGAGTTCACCAACAACTATGAGCCGGATGCCAAGAAGACCGAGGAAGCCATATATAAGCTACATGAGAAGATCGAGCACCTGCAAGCCCAAATCTATGATCTGCAAAACCAAAACTGTGAGTATGAATATAGATTCAAAAGGATGAGTTTGGCTGCAGATTTGAAGGTTTCGGAGACTCGATCATCCTTCTATGATGGTGAGCCTGTGCCATGGAAGGTGGACGACAAGCTTGCATCATCATCAACACCTCCACCGCCAACAAGGAAGGAGACATAATCACATGGGTATGGGCACTCCCCTTGGCAACTGCCAAGCTTGGGGGAGGTGCCTGGTATCGTATCACCATCACAACTCCTATCTTTACCGTTTTTTCTTAGTTCGATCCTATTAGTAGTATCTTGATTTAGTAGAATAAAGTCATGGCATGATCTAGTTTTGAGTTTTGCTTTATGATCCTTCTTTGTAATCGAGTCCGCGAGCTTTATAATAAAGATTAGTGTTGAGTCAAGGGCTTGAATATTTTGCCATGATCTTGGGTGATTAGAAGAAAAAGAATGAAAATAATCAAAGAGTTCATATTGATCTTATTGAAAGTAATGACTTCACATAGAAAGAGTATGATGATTTAAAGTTGTTGGGAGTTGGCAAATATAGCTTTGGTCATCGTTGCAATTAATAGGAAGTAATAAGGAAAGAGAGGTTTCACATATAGATATATTATCATTTACATCTTTTATGATTGGGAGCACTCATTAAAATATGACATGCTAAAGAGTTGATGTTGGACAAGGAAGACAACATAATGAGTTATGTTTTCTTATATCTGAGATAAAGTATGTTTTCATGGTTCCTCTACCGTCTTGAGCTTGCCTTTCCCCCTCATTCTAGCCAAATTCTCAGCACCAAGTAGAAATACTACTTGTGCTTCCAAATACCCTTAAACCAGTTTTGCCATGAGAGTCCACCATATCTACCTATGGATTGAGTAAGATCCTTCAAGTAAGTTGTCATCGGTGCAAGCAATAAAAATTGCTCTCTAAATATGCATGATTTATTAGTGCGGAGAAAATAAACTTTGCACGAACTTGTTGTGGACGCAATAAAAGCGACGGACTGCATAATAAAGGTTCACATACAAGGGGCAATGTAAAGTGACGTTCTTTTGCATTAAGATTTTGTGCATCAACCCTAAACATGCATGACAACCTCTGCTTCCCTATGCGAAGGGCCTATCTTTTATTATTATCCTCTACCTTATGCAAGAGTCACGGTGATCTTCACCCTTCCCTTTTCATTTTATCCTTTGGCAAGCTCAGCATGTTAGAAAGAACATGATATATATATCTAATTGGATGTGGGGGAGCGTGAATTATTATTGTTGACATTACCCTTGAGGTAAAAGGTTGTGGGGCAAAATTATAAGCCCCTATCTTTCTCTGTGTCCGATTAACACTCCATAACCATAAGTATCGTGTGAGTGTTAGCAATTATGAAGGACTAAGTGATAGTTGAGTATGTGGACTTGCTTTTAAGCTCTGACATAGACTCTTTCCGATGTTATGATAAATTGCAATTGCTTCAATGACTGAGATTATAATTGTTGGTGCCCAATAAGGTTTCTAATTCATATTTTGGCTTTGTGAAAAGATCATCACTTGAACATAAGTAACCATATGACAAAATTTATATATGTTGCTGTTATGAAATAATCATGATGCCTTCATGTCCGTATTTTATTTTTATCGATGCCTCTACCTCTAAACATGAGGACATATTTATTGTTATCGGCTTTTTGCTTGAGGACAAGCGAGGTCTAAGCTTGGGGGAGTTGATACGTCCATTTTGCATCATGATTTTATGTCAATATTTGTTGCATTATGGGTTGTTATTTCACGTTATGTCACAATACTTATGGCTATTCTCTCTTATTTTACAAGGTTTATATGAAGAGGGAGAATGCCGGCAGCTGGAATTCTGGGCTGGAAAAGGAGCAAATATTGAAGGCCTATCATGCGCAACTCCAAAAGTCCTGAAACTCCACGGAACACCTTAAAATAAATAAATAAAAATCGTCGCCAAAGATGAAGGCCAGGGGGCCCACACCCTGCTCACAAGGGTGGGGGCGCGCCCCCTTGGGTGTGCCCCCCTACCTCGTGGGCCCCCTGGTGGCCCTCCGGCGTCCATCTTCTCCCATATGAAGTATTTCGATGAGAAAAAAATAGAACAGAACCTTTCGGGACGAGACTCCGCCGCCACGAGGCGCAACCTTGGCGGAACCAATCTAGGGCTCCGGCAGCGCTGTTCTGCCGGGGACACTTCCCTCCGGGAGGGGGAAATCATCACCATCATCATCACCAACACTCCTCTCATCGGGAGAGGGCAATCTCCATCAACATCTTCACCAGCACCATCTCATCTCCAAACCCTAGTTCATCTCTTGTATCCAATTCTTGTCTCCAAGTCCGGGATTGGTGCTAGTAGGTTGCTAGTAGTGTTGATTACTCCTTGTAGTCTATGCTAATTGGTTTATTTGGTGGAAGATCATATGTTCAGATCCTTTATGCACATTATTACCCCTCTGATTATGAACATTAATATGCTTTGTGAGAAGTTACGTTTGTTCCTGAGGACAAGGGAGAAGTCTTGCTATTAGTAGTCCTGTGAATTTGGTATTCGTTCGATATTTTGATAAGATGTATGTTGTCTAACCTCTAGTGGTGTTATGTGAACGTCGACTACATAACACTTCACCATTATTTGGGCCTAGAGGAAGGCATTGGGAAGTAATAAGTAGATGATGGGTTGCTAGAGTGATAGAAGCTTAAACCCTAGTTTATGCGTTGCTTCGTAAGGGGCTGATTTGGATCCATATGTTTCATGCTATGGTTAGGTTTACCTTAATACTTTTATTGTAGTTGCGGATGCTTGCAATAGAGGTTAATCATAAGTGGGATGCTTGTCCACGTAAGGGCAGTACCCAAGCACCGATCCACCCACATATCAAATTATCAAAGTACCGAATGCGAATCATATGAGCGTGATGAAAACTAGCTTGACGATATTCCCATGTGTCCTCGGGAGTGCTTTTCCTATTATAAGAGTTTGTCCAGGCTTGTCCTTTTCTACAAAAAGGATTGGGCCACCTTGCTGCACTTTATTTACTTTTGTTACTTGTTACTCGTTACAATTTATCCTATCACAAAACTATCTGTTACTACTTATTTTAGTACTTGCAGAGAATACCTTGCTGAAAACCGCTTATCATTTCCTTCTGCTCCTCGTTGGGTTCGACACTCTTACTTATCGAAAGGACTACGATAGATCCCCTATACTTGTGGGTCATCAGGCCTCTGCATCGATGGAGCAAACTTTTATAAACACATGAGTTTGTCGAAGTTGCGGCTAGAAAATAATAGATACAGAGTAGGGAACGTTAGTAGTCGCGACCTGCAAAGCAAATACGCCACCTCAAAGAAGAAAACACAAATAAGGGCCTGTAGAAACTCAGTAGACTACGAATGCCGGCCGACTCCGGACGGAACAACCAGAAACATAAACCTCCAGGATTTTGGAAGACCCGCCAGAGACACAACTCTGCATGCCTTTCGCCAATGATAAGCACACCAACGGAACGGGAAAAGGGCGATGAGAATATTATTCATACACTAGGACAACATCGTCACCTCGCCACCCCAAACCAAACACATATATTCTCTAAAGAAGACCTAGAAAAAAATCACCCATGCGTAAATTTTCTATAGGCAAAAGTAAGTTTCTTAAGGGTGTATTCCTACATATAAAAACATTTCCCAAGGAATTATCAAACACTAATACACATAAATACATGTCAAATCGAGAGAGAAATAGGCTAATAATTCTAAGATGAATAAAATATGCAAAATCGAGAAGGAATTAGTTCACCCACGCTAATTGTAACGTCATAGGTGTCTAGTAGTACTCCCTCCCTCCTTGAAAGAGTGCACTTCCAACTTTATTGGAGGGTCAAACTATCTCAAAATTTGACCGAATTTGTGCAAAAGTATTTCAATGTTTGTGAAACCAAATAGGTATATGATGAAAATATATTATATCATGAATCTAATGGTACTAATTTGATGGCATAAATCTTGATTTATTATTGTATAAATATAGTCAAACATAAAAAGTTTGACTTTCTAACAAAGTTGAAAGTACACTCTTTCAAGGGCGGAGAGGGTATATATCATATAAGTAGGATAAGGACATCTAACTAGCTAATGACAACCAATCATCATACTACAATAACAATCATTTCAAAGCTATGATTGAGGAGCCGGGCCAATACACAAGTTATTCAACCCGCAACAATAAAATAAAATAAAGATACAAGTTATTCAAATTCTGACATGTTGTCCCGGAAGCTAATCAACTTCTGTTTGGAGTCGAGACAACGAAGGCTGCTGCCTGCTGGAGGATCAGATCACTCATGTGCATGACAGCGTATTTCGAGTTTTTTTTGAAACAAGGCAAAAGGCTTGCCATTTTCATTGAATAAGGAGAAGGTTTAAGAGTCTTGGCCAAAGGCCAGGTTACAAGCATCACTCTCGCGGCATTAAATTACACAAATATTTCGCCCTAGCAAGGCACCACAACGAAATTTCCACTTTGACGCGAGTCACAAGCACCCCGACTGGAATCGCCATGTTGCGGAACACACGTGCATTTCGCTCGTGCCAGATTTCCCAAGAGATAAGAAGCATAAGGGAAAGAAGCGCCCTTCGAGATTCTGACCTCCTGGAAGCAATGTAGTACCACCACTCCTTGATAGAAATCATGCCTCCCCAGTCTGTAGGATGGACATCATGTAAACCAAGCCATGTTTTGATCATTCCCCAAACTCTAACAGTGTAACGACATTGGAAAAGAAGACGAGCTGCTGATTCTGGCATTTGTTTGCATAGCGGGCAAAGGTTACAGTTTGGCCAGCCCCTGCGCTGAAGCCGGTCAGCCGTCCAAATCCTATTGTGAAGCCGGTCAGCCGTCCAAATCCTATTGTTGATGGGCAACCAAGCAAAAAATGTGCATTTGGGAGGAGCTCAATTCTTCCACACATATCAGAGTCGATATGGCAGAGAAATTGTGCACGGTACGCCGTCACTGCCGAATATTGGCCATCATTGGTGAGCTTCCAGGAAATTGAATCAGCTACACCGGGGTTAAGTTGAACGCATGATAGCTTAGTCCAAAGATTGACGAACTCTGCTATGTCGTTCACAGCAAGGTTCCCACCAATGTCCACTCTGGATACCCACGAGTTATTATGTAAGGCCTTCTGGGCAGTGCAGTTTTTTCTTGTAGAGATCGCAAAAATATTTGGCGCTATGTCTTTGGGTCTCATACCGTTCAGCCAAGCAGACTCCCAAAAAGAGGCCCTTATCCCATCTCCAACCAGAACCTTGGTGGCCGCAGCAAATATGTCTTTATCTTTGTCATCACACGGGTTCCCCAAGGTTACCCAAGGTTTGCTTGGATCCGTCCAAGCTCCCCACAACCACCGGATGCGAGGAGCAGCAGCAAATTTTTCCAAATTGAGAATACCTAGGCCACCATGCACTTTAGATTTGCACACTTGCTCCCAATTGATATTACATTTTCCACCAGAAACCTTGTCACAACCAGCCAAGAGATATGCACGCCGCAGGGAGTCGATCTTTTTTAGTACCTCAATAGGGAGGTTTAGCATCGTCAAGTAATATATAGCAATCGCCGTTACAACCAACTTAACAAGCACAACCCTTCCAGGCGATGGAACGTGTTTGCCCATCCATGGCGTAAGTTGGGCAGCAATCTTATCTTCGAGGGGTTGGAAGTGGATTCTATTTAATGTTTTGATCGACAACGGCAGACCCAGACATTTCATAGGGAAATATGAACGGTTGGCCGGGCAGGAGAGGAGGATATCATTCAGATCCAAGTTGTCACACCGGATTGGGGCAACTAGGCTTTTGGAGCAGTTGGTATGCAGGCCCGTAACATCTCCAAAGTGAGCCAGCATATCCGGAAAGAACTTGACTTCAGTTTTGATGGGAGCAAGAAAAATAGCCGCATCATCTGCGTAAAGGGACGCCCTGATCGTCATAGCGTTACCACCAAGAGGTTGCAGTTTTCCTTGGGAAGTAGCCTTCTTGAGAATATGATGTAGGGGATCGATCGCCAGAAAAAGGGGGGATAGAGGATCTCCTTGCCTCAAGCCCTTCCCAAGCTTGATAGGGTTGCCTAGAATACCATTAAGCAAGACTCGCGAGGATGCCGGAGCCAAGAGCGTCGAAACCCAACCCCGAAAGCGCAGAGGTACTCCAAGGTGTTTGAGAAGGTCGAGGAGATAGTCCCAGCCAACAGAGTCAAAGGCTTTCTTGATGTCGAGATTGAAAAGTAACGCTGGTGTTTTATTTCGGTGGAAACGCCTGGCAAGATTGCGCACGTATATGAAGTTATCATGTATACATCGTCATTTGATGAATGCACTTTGTGCCTGAGATACAAGGTCGTTCATGTGTGGGGCGAGCCGGTTGGACATCACTTTGGCAATAATTTTTGCAATGGCATGAATAAGAGTGATGGGTCGAAAGTCCAATACATCTTCAGCCCCATCTTTCTTAGGAATGAGAGCGATGTCCGCGGAATTGAGCCAATGGAAGTGGGTGGCGTGCAAATCAGAGAAGCGGCAAATGGCTGACATGAGATCTCCCTTGATAATGTTCCAGCATGCTTTAAAGAAAGCACCGATGAAGCCATCCGGGCCCGGTGCTTTGTCACTAGGTAAGGCAAAAACCGCAGCCTTGACCTCCTCTTCGGTGATGGCTGCGTCCAACTCCTGAAGGTCGCAGATTGGAGTTGGAATGATCCCCTAATTAATGTCAGTGTTGCGTGTGGGACCTTTTTAAGCGATGCTCTTGAAATGGCTATGGATCACTTGCTCCTTCTGATTGTGTTTCGTGATCCATCCGGAATTGTGCTTGAGATGATGAATGAAGTTTTTTCTCCTCCGATGAGTCACCCGGAGATGGAAGTAACGGGTGTTAGCATCACCCTCCTTTAGATTGGTGATTCTAGAGTTTTGCCTTTTCCTAGATTTTTCAAGCACAGCCCACGCGATGATCTTTCTCTTTAGCCTTTTCCGAAGATCGTATTCCTGTTGGGAAAGCTCTCTATGATCCATAGCCATATCAAGATGCAGAATAACTTCAAGCGCCATATTTAATTGGATCTTAGCTTTTGCAAAAAGGGACTTGCTCCAGGAGCGTAATCTTTGGCTAGTAGTTTTGAGCTTATGAAACAGCCTCTGGTAGGGCTCGGAATGCGCTGATTCTTCATCCGAAGCATCCTTGACCATCTTTTGGAAACTCGGCATCTTGGTCCAATGGTTCTCGAACCAGAAGGACTTCGGTCGCTTGGGACCATCATCATTAGCGAGCAAAAGCGGGCAGTGGTCCGAAAGTGAGGAGGAAAGGGCATGAAGAATGTGATTGGCGAATTCGATGTCCCAATTCTCATTGCAAAAAAAGTTGTCCAGTTTACAAAGCGTTGGGTTGTTTCTTTCATTGCTTCATGTGAACCTTCGATTATGTAGATGGTTCTCCTTGAGCTCGCAAGAGTTTAAGGTGTTGCGAAACCCAACTAGGAGGCTACAGTGCACATCAGCGTATTCGAGTTTCTTCCTTCCTCCCCATGCAGCTCCTCCAACACAAAAAACAAACTTTCAGTGAACATCATGGATACGTTTTTAAGTGAGCTGTGGAAAAATCTAAGAGCCTTTTTTTTGCAGGGGAATTCAAAGATCATTTAATATATGGAGTACACCAAGGAAAACAACATTAAACATGAAATGAACATATTCCCTGCAAAATACAGACCCCATTCTGCACCATAGCCCTACCCGTGTCTTGTCACCGCTCCTCCCTCTGACGGACAACAGGCTGAGTGAGAGGGAACACTACGCAACCTAGATGAATTCCGATCGCCATGTGGATCTTAATGTCTGCAGTATAGTTTCTACTCTAGCAAAGCCACAGTAAGAACCAGTGCCAAACTATCAAGCACACCAGCCCATTATTTTTCCTGATTAATCAGAATTAAGTCCTTCACAAAAAATTATTTAAAGTTTAAGTCATTAACCTATACAAACTTGTGTCTTTCTGTTGTTTGATTGGCCAGGTCTTGGCGTACTGGTGCACAAGAGAGTACCATTTCTCTGGTAGTAACGTGTTCAAGTCCCCAGATCTTTGCCTTCGTTATACCTCTGACATTTTTAAATCAAAACCAACCATATCGCTTAAATATAAGGGTACACGCGGTTTATTATCTTTGAAAAC
>NW_021179221.1:0-10529 GCF_002162155.2 Triticum dicoccoides | reverse complement strand
CCTATATTGTTGATTCTAGAGTAACTATTCACACAGATCATGCTGCTATTAAATATCTTATGGAAAAGAAAGATGCAAAACCTAGACTCATTAGATGGGTTCTCTTGCTTCAAGAATTTGATTTGCATATTGTTGATAGAAAAGGAGCTGAGAACCCCGTTGCAGACAACTTGTCTAGGCTAGAGAATGTTCTTGATGACCCACTACCTATTAATGATAGCTTTCCTGATGAGCAATTGAATGTCATAAGTACTTCTCGTAGCACTCCATGGTATGCTTATTATGCTAATTATATTGATGCTAAATTTATACCACCTAGCTTCACATACCAGCAAAAGAAAAAGTTTTTCTTTGACTTGCGACATTACTTTTGGGATGACCCACATCTTTATAAACAAGGAGTAGATGGTGTTATTAGACGTTGTGTACCTGAGCATGAACAGGAACAGATCCTACGCAAGTGTCACTCCGAAGCTTATGGAGGACAACACGCTGGAGATAGAACTGCACATAAGGTATTGCAATCCGGTTTTTATTGGCCTACTCTCTTCAAGGATGCCCGTAAGTTTGTTTTATCTTGCGATGAATGTCAAAGAATTGGTAATATCAGTACATGTCAATAAATGCCTATGAATTATTCACTTGTTATTGAGACATTTGATGTTTGGGGCTTTGATTATATGTGACCTTTTCCTGCCTCTAACGGTTACACTCATATTTTAGTTGCTGTTGATTACATTACTAAGTGGGTAGAAGGTATTCCAACTAGTAGTGCTGATCATAACACTTCTATTAAAATGCTTAACGAAGTTATTTTCCCGAGGTTTGGAGTCCCAAGATACTTAATGACTGATGGTGGTTCACACTTTATTCATGGTGATTTCCGTAAGATGCTCGCTAAATATGACGTTAATCATAGAATTGCATCTCCATATCACCCGTAGTCTAGTGGGCAGGTAGAATTGAGCAATAGAGAGCTCAAATTAATTTTGCAAAAAACTGTCAATAGGTCTAGGATGAATTGGTCCAAAAAACTTGATGATGCATTATGGGCCTATAGAACTGCATATAACAATCCTATGGGTATGTCTCTGTATAAAATGGTTTATGGAAAAGCATGTCATTTACCTCTTGAACTTGAACATAAGGCATATTGGGCTATCAAAGAGCTCAATTATGACTTCAAACTTGCCGGTGAGAAGAGGTTGTTTGATATTAGCTCACTTGATGAATGGAGAACCCAAGCTTATGAGAATGCCAAGCTATTCAAAGAAAAAGTCAAACGTTGGCATGATAAAAGGATACAAAAGCATGAGTTTAATGTAGGTGACTATGTATTGCTATACAACTCTCGTTTAAGATTTTTTGCAGGAAAACTTCTCTCCAAATGGGAAGGTCCTTACGTTATCGAGGAGGTCTATCGTTCCGGTGCCATAAAAATCAACAACTTCGCAGGCACAAATCCGAAGATGGTAAACGGTCAAAGGATCAAACACTATATATCAGGTAATCATGTAAATGTTGAAACTAATATTATTGAAATCGTAACCCCGGAGGAGTACATAAGGGACACTTTCCAGAATGTTCCAGACCCCGAAAAGGAATAGGTATGTGGTAAGGTAAGTAAACCGGCTCCAAAACAAATTTTAAGGCAATATTTCTCCGTTTTGGAATATTTAGAAAAATAGAAAAATAAGTAGCAGTCTGGGGAGGACACGAGGCCTCCACGAGGGTGGAGGGCGCGCCCTACCCCCCTGGGCGCACCCCCCTACCTCGTGAGCAGCTCATGTGCCCTCCGGACTCCGTTTCCTTGCACAGTACGTATTTTGGTCGGTAAAAATTCATTATATATACTCCCGAAGGTTTTGACTCTCGTATCACGCAAATCTCCCTTGTTCTTGTTTCGAGCTATTTTTCTGACAGGTCTAGATCATCATGACGACCCCAAGTGCTTCCAAGGACAAGTTCTTTGAGAAGGTTATCAACCCTTACCTCGCGGAGGTGCTGCGACACCCTCAAACCATTGAGATGCGTGATGGGTTGCTGCACATCCGCGATGTTGAGGGACCAAAGGGAACCAGAAGCGTGGAGTTGAGGCTCGAAGCAATGGAGCAACAAGTTTTCAAGTGCCAGGGGATGGTGGAGCGTGGAATCAACACTACCCACAAGATGCTCGCGGAGTTCACCAACAACTATGAGCCGGATGCCAAGAAGACCGAGGAAGCCATATATAAGCTACATGAGAAGATCGAGCACCTGCAAGCCCAAATCTATGATCTGCAAAACCAAAACTGTGAGTATGAATATAGATTCAAAAGGATGAGTTTGGCTGCAGATTTGAAGGTTTCGGAGACTCGATCATCCTTCTATGATGGTGAGCCTGTGCCATGGAAGGTGGACGACAAGCTTGCATCATCATCAACACCTCCACCGCCAACAAGGAAGGAGACATAATCACATGGGTATGGGCACTCCCCTTGGCAACTGCCAAGCTTGGGGGAGGTGCCTGGTATCGTATCACCATCACAACTCCTATCTTTACCGTTTTTTCTTAGTTCGATCCTATTAGTAGTATCTTGATTTAGTAGAATAAAGTCATGGCATGATCTAGTTTTGAGTTTTGCTTTATGATCCTTCTTTGTAATCGAGTCCGCGAGCTTTATAATAAAGATTAGTGTTGAGTCAAGGGCTTGAATATTTTGCCATGATCTTGGGTGATTAGAAGAAAAAGAATGAAAATAATCAAAGAGTTCATATTGATCTTATTGAAAGTAATGACTTCACATAGAAAGAGTATGATGATTTAAAGTTGTTGGGAGTTGGCAAATATAGCTTTGGTCATCGTTGCAATTAATAGGAAGTAATAAGGAAAGAGAGGTTTCACATATAGATATATTATCATTTACATCTTTTATGATTGGGAGCACTCATTAAAATATGACATGCTAAAGAGTTGATGTTGGACAAGGAAGACAACATAATGAGTTATGTTTTCTTATATCTGAGATAAAGTATGTTTTCATGGTTCCTCTACCGTCTTGAGCTTGCCTTTCCCCCTCATTCTAGCCAAATTCTCAGCACCAAGTAGAAATACTACTTGTGCTTCCAAATACCCTTAAACCAGTTTTGCCATGAGAGTCCACCATATCTACCTATGGATTGAGTAAGATCCTTCAAGTAAGTTGTCATCGGTGCAAGCAATAAAAATTGCTCTCTAAATATGCATGATTTATTAGTGCGGAGAAAATAAACTTTGCACGAACTTGTTGTGGACGCAATAAAAGCGACGGACTGCATAATAAAGGTTCACATACAAGGGGCAATGTAAAGTGACGTTCTTTTGCATTAAGATTTTGTGCATCAACCCTAAACATGCATGACAACCTCTGCTTCCCTATGCGAAGGGCCTATCTTTTATTATTATCCTCTACCTTATGCAAGAGTCACGGTGATCTTCACCCTTCCCTTTTCATTTTATCCTTTGGCAAGCTCAGCATGTTAGAAAGAACATGATATATATATCTAATTGGATGTGGGGGAGCGTGAATTATTATTGTTGACATTACCCTTGAGGTAAAAGGTTGTGGGGCAAAATTATAAGCCCCTATCTTTCTCTGTGTCCGATTAACACTCCATAACCATAAGTATCGTGTGAGTGTTAGCAATTATGAAGGACTAAGTGATAGTTGAGTATGTGGACTTGCTTTTAAGCTCTGACATAGACTCTTTCCGATGTTATGATAAATTGCAATTGCTTCAATGACTGAGATTATAATTGTTGGTGCCCAATAAGGTTTCTAATTCATATTTTGGCTTTGTGAAAAGATCATCACTTGAACATAAGTAACCATATGACAAAATTTATATATGTTGCTGTTATGAAATAATCATGATGCCTTCATGTCCGTATTTTATTTTTATCGATGCCTCTACCTCTAAACATGAGGACATATTTATTGTTATCGGCTTTTTGCTTGAGGACAAGCGAGGTCTAAGCTTGGGGGAGTTGATACGTCCATTTTGCATCATGATTTTATGTCAATATTTGTTGCATTATGGGTTGTTATTTCACGTTATGTCACAATACTTATGGCTATTCTCTCTTATTTTACAAGGTTTATATGAAGAGGGAGAATGCCGGCAGCTGGAATTCTGGGCTGGAAAAGGAGCAAATATTGAAGGCCTATCCTGCGCAACTCCAAAAGTCCTGAAACTCCACGGAACACCTTAAAATAAATAAATAAAAATCGTCGCCAAAGATGAAGGCCAGGGGGCCCACACCCTGCTCACAAGGGTGGGGGCGCGCCCCCTTGGGTGTGCCCCCCTACCTCGTGGGCCCCCTGGTGGCGCTCCGGCGTCCATCTTCTCCCATATGAAGTATTTCGATGAGAAAAAAATAGAACAGAACCTTTCGGGACGAGACTCCGCCGCCACGAGGCGCAACCTTGGCGGAACCAATCTAGGGCTCCGGCAGCGCTGTTCTGCCGGGGACACTTCCCTCCGGGAGGGGGAAATCATCACCATCATCATCACCAACACTCCTCTCATCGGGAGAGGGCAATCTCCATCAACATCTTCACCAGCACCATCTCATCTCCAAACCCTAGTTCATCTCTTGTATCCAATTCTTGTCTCCAAGTCCGGGATTGGTGCTAGTAGGTTGCTAGTAGTGTTGATTACTCCTTGTAGTCTATGCTAATTGGTTTATTTGGTGGAAGATCATATGTTCAGATCCTTTATGCACATTATTACCCCTCTGATTATGAACATTAATATGCTTTGTGAGAAGTTACGTTTGTTCCTGAGGACAAGGGAGAAGTCTTGCTATTAGTAGTCCTGTGAATTTGGTATTCGTTCGATATTTTGATAAGATGTATGTTGTCTAACCTCTAGTGGTGTTATGTGAACGTCGACTACATAACACTTCACCATTATTTGGGCCTAGAGGAAGGCATTGGGAAGTAATAAGTAGATGATGGGTTGCTAGAGTGATAGAAGCTTAAACCCTAGTTTATGCGTTGCTTCGTAAGGGGCTGATTTGGATCCATATGTTTCATGCTATGGTTAGGTTTACCTTAATACTTTTATTGTAGTTGCGGATGCTTGCAATAGAGGTTAATCATAAGTGGGATGCTTGTCCACGTAAGGGCAGTACCCAAGCACCGATCCACCCACATATCAAATTATCAAAGTACCGAATGCGAATCATATGAGCGTGATGAAAACTAGCTTGACGATATTCCCATGTGTCCTCGGGAGTGCTTTTCCTATTATAAGAGTTTGTCCAGGCTTGTCCTTTTCTACAAAAAGGATTGGGCCACCTTGCTGCACTTTATTTACTTTTGTTACTTGTTACTCGTTACAATTTATCCTATCACAAAACTATCTGTTACTACTTATTTTAGTACTTGCAGAGAATACCTTGCTGAAAACCGCTTATCATTTCCTTCTGCTCCTCGTTGGGTTCGACACTCTTACTTATCGAAAGGACTACGATAGATCCCCTATACTTGTGGGTCATCAGGCCTCTGCATCGATGGAGCAAACTTTTATAAACACATGAGTTTGTCGAAGTTGCGGCTAGAAAATAATAGATACAGAGTAGGGAACGTTAGTAGTCGCGACCTGCAAAGCAAATACGCCACCTCAAAGAAGAAAACACAAATAAGGGCCTGTAGAAACTCAGTAGACTACGAATGCCGGCCGACTCCGGACGGAACAACCAGAAACATAAACCTCCAGGATTTTGGAAGACCCGCCAGAGACACAACTCTGCATGCCTTTCGCCAATGATAAGCACACCAACGGAACGGGAAAAGGGCGATGAGAATATTATTCATACACTAGGACAACATCGTCACCTCGCCACCCCAAACCAAACACATATATTCTCTAAAGAAGACCTAGAAAAAAATCACCCATGCGTAAATTTTCTATAGGCAAAAGTAAGTTTCTTAAGGGTGTATTCCTACATATAAAAACATTTCCCAAGGAATTATCAAACACTAATACACATAAATACATGTCAAATCGAGAGAGAAATAGGCTAATAATTCTAAGATGAATAAAATATGCAAAATCGAGAAGGAATTAGTTCACCCACGCTAATTGTAACGTCATAGGTGTCTAGTAGTACTCCCTCCCTCCTTGAAAGAGTGCACTTCCAACTTTATTGGAGGGTCAAACTATCTCAAAATTTGACCGAATTTGTGCAAAAGTATTTCAATGTTTGTGAAACCAAATAGGTATATGATGAAAATATATTATATCATGAATCTAATGGTACTAATTTGATGGCATAAATCTTGATTTATTATTGTATAAATATAGTCAAACATAAAAAGTTTGACTTTCTAACAAAGTTGAAAGTACACTCTTTCAAGGGCGGAGAGGGTATATATCATATAAGTAGGATAAGGACATCTAACTAGCTAATGACAACCAATCATCATACTACAATAACAATCATTTCAAAGCTATGATTGAGGAGCCGGGCCAATACACAAGTTATTCAACCCGCAACAATAAAATAAAATAAAGATACAAGTTATTCAAATTCTGACATGTTGTCCCGGAAGCTAATCAACTTCTGTTTGGAGTCGAGACAACGAAGGCTGCTGCCTGCTGGAGGATCAGATCACTCATGTGCATGACAGCGTATTTCGAGTTTTTTTTGAAACAAGGCAAAAGGCTTGCCATTTTCATTGAATAAGGAGAAGGTTTAAGAGTCTTGGCCAAAGGCCAGGTTACAAGCATCACTCTCGCGGCATTAAATTACACAAATATTTCGCCCTAGCAAGGCACCACAACGAAATTTCCACTTTGACGCGAGTCACAAGCACCCCGACTGGAATCGCCATGTTGCGGAACACACGTGCATTTCGCTCGTGCCAGATTTCCCAAGAGATAAGAAGCATAAGGGAAAGAAGCGCCCTTCGAGATTCTGACCTCCTGGAAGCAATGTAGTACCACCACTCCTTGATAGAAATCATGCCTCCCCAGTCTGTAGGATGGACATCATGTAAACCAAGCCATGTTTTGATCATTCCCCAAACTCTAACAGTGTAACGACATTGGAAAAGAAGACGAGCTGCTGATTCTGGCATTTGTTTGCATAGCGGGCAAAGGTTACAGTTTGGCCAGCCCCTGCGCTGAAGCCGGTCAGCCGTCCAAATCCTATTGTGAAGCCGGTCAGCCGTCCAAATCCTATTGTTGATGGGCAACCAAGCAAAAAATGTGCATTTGGGAGGAGCTCAATTCTTCCACACATATCAGAGTCGATATGGCAGAGAAATTGTGCACGGTACGCCGTCACTGCCGAATATTGGCCATCATTGGTGAGCTTCCAGGAAATTGAATCAGCTACACCGGGGTTAAGTTGAACGCATGATAGCTTAGTCCAAAGATTGACGAACTCTGCTATGTCGTTCACAGCAAGGTTCCCACCAATGTCCACTCTGGATACCCACGAGTTATTATGTAAGGCCTTCTGGGCAGTGCAGTTTTTTCTTGTAGAGATCGCAAAAATATTTGGCGCTATGTCTTTGGGTCTCATACCGTTCAGCCAAGCAGACTCCCAAAAAGAGGCCCTTATCCCATCTCCAACCAGAACCTTGGTGGCCGCAGCAAATATGTCTTTATCTTTGTCATCACACGGGTTCCCCAAGGTTACCCAAGGTTTGCTTGGATCCGTCCAAGCTCCCCACAACCACCGGATGCGAGGAGCAGCAGCAAATTTTTCCAAATTGAGAATACCTAGGCCACCATGCACTTTAGATTTGCACACTTGCTCCCAATTGATATTACATTTTCCACCAGAAACCTTGTCACAACCAGCCAAGAGATATGCACGCCGCAGGGAGTCGATCTTTTTTAGTACCTCAATAGGGAGGTTTAGCATCGTCAAGTAATATATAGCAATCGCCGTTACAACCAACTTAACAAGCACAACCCTTCCAGGCGATGGAACGTGTTTGCCCATCCATGGCGTAAGTTGGGCAGCAATCTTATCTTCGAGGGGTTGGAAGTGGATTCTATTTAATGTTTTGATCGACAACGGCAGACCCAGACATTTCATAGGGAAATATGAACGGTTGGCCGGGCAGGAGAGGAGGATATCATTCAGATCCAAGTTGTCACACCGGATTGGGGCAACTAGGCTTTTGGAGCAGTTGGTATGCAGGCCCGTAACATCTCCAAAGTGAGCCAGCATATCCGGAAAGAACTTGACTTCAGTTTTGATGGGAGCAAGAAAAATAGCCGCATCATCTGCGTAAAGGGACGCCCTGATCGTCATAGCGTTACCACCAAGAGGTTGCAGTTTTCCTTGGGAAGTAGCCTTCTTGAGAATATGATGTAGGGGATCGATCGCCAGAAAAAGGGGGGATAGAGGATCTCCTTGCCTCAAGCCCTTCCCAAGCTTGATAGGGTTGCCTAGAATACCATTAAGCAAGACTCGCGAGGATGCCGGAGCCAAGAGCGTCGAAACCCAACCCCGAAAGCGCAGAGGTACTCCAAGGTGTTTGAGAAGGTCGAGGAGATAGTCCCAGCCAACAGAGTCAAAGGCTTTCTTGATGTCGAGATTGAAAAGTAACGCTGGTGTTTTATTTCGGTGGAAACGCCTGGCAAGATTGCGCACGTATATGAAGTTATCATGTATACATCGTCATTTGATGAATGCACTTTGTGCCTGAGATACAAGGTCGTTCATGTGTGGGGCGAGCCGGTTGGACATCACTTTGGCAATAATTTTTGCAATGGCATGAATAAGAGTGATGGGTCGAAAGTCCAATACATCTTCAGCCCCATCTTTCTTAGGAATGAGAGCGATGTCCGCGGAATTGAGCCAATGGAAGTGGGTGGCGTGCAAATCAGAGAAGCGGCAAATGGCTGACATGAGATCTCCCTTGATAATGTTCCAGCATGCTTTAAAGAAAGCACCGATGAAGCCATCCGGGCCCGGTGCTTTGTCACTAGGTAAGGCAAAAACCGCAGCCTTGACCTCCTCTTCGGTGATGGCTGCGTCCAACTCCTGAAGGTCGCAGATTGGAGTTGGAATGATCCCCTAATTAATGTCAGTGTTGCGTGTGGGACCTTTTTAAGCGATGCTCTTGAAATGGCTATGGATCACTTGCTCCTTCTGATTGTGTTTCGTGATCCATCCGGAATTGTGCTTGAGATGATGAATGAAGTTTTTTCTCCTCCGATGAGTCACCCGGAGATGGAAGTAACGGGTGTTAGCATCACCCTCCTTTAGATTGGTGATTCTAGAGTTTTGCCTTTTCCTAGATTTTTCAAGCACAGCCCACGCGATGATCTTTCTCTTTAGCCTTTTCCGAAGATCGTATTCCTGTTGGGAAAGCTCTCTATGATCCATAGCCATATCAAGATGCAGAATAACTTCAAGCGCCATATTTAATTGGATCTTAGCTTTTGCAAAAAGGGACTTGCTCCAGGAGCGTAATCTTTGGCTAGTAGTTTTGAGCTTATGAAACAGCCTCTGGTAGGGCTCGGAATGCGCTGATTCTTCATCCGAAGCATCCTTGACCATCTTTTGGAAACTCGGCATCTTGGTCCAATGGTTCTCGAACCAGAAGGACTTCGGTCGCTTGGGACCATCATCATTAGCGAGCAAAAGCGGGCAGTGGTCCGAAAGTGAGGAGGAAAGGGCATGAAGAATGTGATTGGCGAATTCGATGTCCCAATTCTCATTGCAAAAAAAGTTGTCCAGTTTACAAAGCGTTGGGTTGTTTCTTTCATTGCTTCATGTGAACCTTCGATTATGTAGATGGTTCTCCTTGAGCTCGCAAGAGTTTAAGGTGTTGCGAAACCCAACTAGGAGGCTACAGTGCACATCAGCGTATTCGAGTTTCTTCCTTCCTCCCCATGCAGCTCCTCCAACACAAAAAACAAACTTTCAGTGAACATCATGGATACGTTTTTAAGTGAGCTGTGGAAAAATCTAAGAGCCTTTTTTTTGCAGGGGAATTCAAAGATCATTTAATATATGGAGTACACCAAGGAAAACAACATTAAACATGAAATGAACATATTCCCTGCAAAATACAGACCCCATTCTGCACCATAGCCCTACCCGTGTCTTGTCACCGCTCCTCCCTCTGACGGACAACAGGCTGAGTGAGAGGGAACACTACGCAACCTAGATGAATTCCGATCGCCATGTGGATCTTAATGTCTGCAGTATAGTTTCTACTCTAGCAAAGCCACAGTAAGAACCAGTGCCAAACTATCAAGCACACCAGCCCATTATTTTTCCTGATTAATCAGAATTAAGTCCTTCACAAAAAATTATTTAAAGTTTAAGTCATTAACCTATACAAACTTGTGTCTTTCTGTTGTTTGATTGGCCAGGTCTTGGCGTACTGGTGCACAAGAGAGTACCATTTCTCTGGTAGTAACGTGTTCAAGTCCCCAGATCTTTGCCTTCGTTATACCTCTGACATTTTTAAATCAAAACCAACCATATCGCTTAAATATAAGGGTACACGCGGTTTATTATCTTTGAAAAC